>NW_027141266.1:4854951-4932680 GCF_036365525.1 Heterodontus francisci
GGCGGATCTACTGGTCATTATCCTGGACCTGATATTCAGACACATTCCCATTGTTTATTATGAACAGTTTCAGTTCCTGTATTACATCCCCGTGTGTAATATCCACGCCGTCCTGCTTTACACAGTCACAGACTGTTCTGTCTGGTTCACCGTCACTTTCACCTTTGATCGATTTGTGGCCATTTGTTGTCAGAATCTGAAAAGTAAATATTGCAGTGAGAAAACATGTGCTGTGGTTGTGGGAACAGTGAGTTTGCTGAGCTGTTTAAAGAACATCACCTGGTATTTTATGTTAACGGGTCGGTATTGGCTGGGGAACAATCCCTGGTTTTGTGATGTAACAATGGGTGTTCCGGAATCTCGTGTCTGGGGAACAATCGAGTTCCTCCACAACATTCTAACCCCGGCCGTCCCATTTGTGCTGATTCTGCTGCTCAACGCTCTCACCGTCAGACACATTTTAGTGAGCAGCAGAGGACGCAGGAGACTCCGGGCTCACAGCAGTGGAGAGAGTCACAGAGACCCCGAGATGGAGAGTCGAAGGAAATCTATCATTTTACTGTTAGTTATCTCTGGTAATTTCATGCTGTTGTGGGCCCTGTTAATGGTGTTTTCTATATGGAACCGGATGTATTATTTGGGTTATCGGTCTGTTATTCTCCCTCTGTTTCTGCGGGAATTGTCCTTCATGCTCCAGCTCCTGAGCTGCTCCACAAACACTGTGATTTACGCCGTGACCCAGACTCAGTTCAGAGAGCAGGTGAAGAATGTGCTGAAATATCCCTTTAATACAATTGTTAAATTAATTCAATAATCAGAGGAGGGGGAGGGGCCTGTCACCATGGAGACAGAGCGGGGGAGGGGCCTGTCACCATGGATACAGAGCGGGGGCGGGGCCTCTCACCATGGAGACAGAGCGGGGGAGGGGCCTGTCACCATGGAGACAGAGCGGGGGAGGGGCCTGTCACCATGGATACAGAGCGGGGGCGGGGCCTCTCACCATGGAGACAGAGCGGGGGAGGGGACTGTCACCATGGAGACAGAGCGGGGGAGGGGACTGTCACCATGGAGACAGAGCGGGGGAGGGGACTGTCACCATGGAGACAGAGCGGGGGAGGGACTGTCACCATGGAGACAGAGCGGGGGAGGGGCCTGTCACCATGGAAACAGAGCGGGGGAGGGGCCTGTCACCATGGAGACAGAGCGGGGGAGGGGACTGTCACCATGGAGACAGAGCGGGGGAGGGGCCTGTCACCATGGAGACAGAGCGGGGGAGGGGCCTGTCACCATGGAGACAGAGCGGGGGAGGAGACTGTCACCATGGAGACAGAGCGGGGGAGGGGCCTGTCACCATGGAGACAGAGCGGGGGAGGGGACTGTCACCATGGAGACAGAGCGGGGGAGGGGACTGTCACCATGGAGACAGAGCGGGGGAGGGGCCTCTCACCATGGAGACAGAGCGGGGGAGGGGACTGTCACCATGGAGACAGAGCGGGGGAGGGGACTGTCACCATGGAGACAGAGCGGGGGAGGGGACTGTCACCATGGAAACAGAGCGGGGGAGGGGACTGTCACCATGGAGACAGAGCGGGGGAGGGGACTGTCACCATGGAGACAGAGCGGGGGAGGGGACTGTCACCATGGAGACAGAGCGGGGGAGGGGCCTCTCACCATGGAGACAGAGCGGGGGAGGGGCCTGTCACCATGGAGACAGAGCGGGGGAGGGGACTGTCACCATGGAGACAGAGCGGGGGAGGGGACTGTCACCATGGAGACAGAGCGGGGGAGGGGACTGTCACCATGGAAACAGAGCGGGGGAGGGGCCTCTCACCAGGGAGACAGAGCGGGGGAGGGGACTGTCACCATGGAGATAGAGCGGGGGAGGGGCCTGTCACCATGGAGACAGAGCGGGGGAGGGGACTGTCACCATGGAGACAGAGCGGGGGAGGGGCCTCTCACCATGGATACAGAGCGGGGGAGGAGACTGTCACCAAGGAGACAGAGCGGGGGAGGAGCCTGTCACCATGGAGACAGAGCGGGGGAGGGGCCTGTCACCATGGATACAGAGCGGGGGAGGGGCCTCTCACCATGGAGACAGAGCGGGGGAGGGGACTGTCACCATGGAGACAGAGCGGGGGAGGGGCCTCTCACCATGGAGACAGAGCGGGGGAGGGGCCTGTCACCATGGAGACAGAGCGGGGGAGGGGCCTGTCACCATGGATACAGAGCGGGGGAGGGGCCTCTCACCATGGAGACAGAGCGGGGGAGGGGACTGTCACCATGGAGACAGAGCGGGGGAGGGGACTGTCACCATGGAGACAGAGCGGGGGAGGGGCCTCTCACCATGGAGACAGAGCGGGAGAGGGGCCTCTCACCATGGAGACAGAGCGGGGGAGGGGACTGTCACCATGGAGACAGAGCGGGGGAGGGGCCTGTCACCATGGAGACAGAGCGGGGGAGGGGCCTGTCACCATGGAGACAGAGCGGGGGAGGGGACTGTCACCATGGAGACAGAGCGGGGGAGGGGCCTGTCACCATGGAGACAGAACGGGGGAGGGGACTGTCACCATGGAGACAGAGCGGGGGAGGGGACTGTCACCATGGAGACAGAGCGGGGGAGGGGCCTCTCACCATGGAGACAGAGCGGGGGAGGGGCCTCTCACCATGGAGACAGAGCGGGGGAGGGGACTGTCACCATGGAGACAGAGCGGGGGAGGGGACTCTCACCATGGAGACAGAGCGGGGGAGGGGACTGTCACCATGGAGACAGAGCGGGGGAGGGGACTGTCACCATGGAGACAGAGCGGGGGAGGGGACTGTCACCATGGAGACAGAGCGGGGGAGGGGACTGTCACCATGGAGACAGAGCGGGGGAGGGGCCTGTCACCATGGAGACAGAGCGGGGGAGGGGCCTCTCACCATGGAGACAGAGCGGGGGAGGGGCCTGTCACCATGGATACAGAGCGGGGGAGGGGACTGTCACCATGGAGACAGAACGGGGGAGGGGACTGTCACCATGGATACAGAGCGGGGGAGGGGCCTCTCACCATGGAGACTGAGCGGGGGAGGGGACTGTCACCATGGAGACAGAGCGGGGGAGGGGCCTCTCACCATGGAGACTGAGCGGGGGAGGGGACTGTCACCATGGAGACAGAGCGGGGGAGGGGACTGTCACCATGGAGACAGAACGGGGGAGGGGACTGTCACCATGGAGACAGAGCGGGGGAGGGGCCTCTCACCATGGAGACAGAGCGGGGGAGGGGCCTGTCACCATGGAGACAGAGCGGGGGAGGGGCCTCTCACCATGGAGACAGAGCGGGGGAGGGGACTGTCACCATGGAGACAGAGCGGGGGAGGGGCCTCTCACCATGGAGACAGAGCGGGGGAGGGGACTGTCACCATGGAGACAGAGCAGGGGAGGGGACTGTCACCATGGAGACAGAGCGGGGAAGGGGACTGTCACCATGGAGACAGAGCGGGGGAGGGGACTGTCACCATGGAGACAGAGCGGGGGAGGGGACTGTCACCATGGAGACAGAGCGGGGGAGGGGACTGTCACCATGGAGACAGAGCGGGGGAGGAGCCTGTCACCATGGAGACAGAGCGGGGGAGGAGCCTGTCACCATGGAGACAGAGCGGGGGAGGGGACTGTCACCATGGAGACAGAGCGGGGGAGGAGCCTGTCACCATGGAGACAGAGCGGGGGAGGGGACTGTCACCATGGATACAGAGCGGGGGAGGGGCCTCTCACCATGGAGACAGAGCGGGGGAGGGGCCTGTCACCATGGAGACAGAGCGGGGGAGGGGCCTGTTTCCAAGTTGACGGCGAGTGGGGGCGGGGTCTGTTTCCAAGGTGACGGCGAGTGGGGGCGGGGTCTGTTTCCAAGGTGACGGGAGTGGGGGCGGGGTCTGTTACCAAAGTGACGGCGAGTGGGGGCGGGGTCTGTTTCCAAGGTGACGGGAGTGGGGGCGGGGTCTGTTTCCGAGGTGACGGGAGTGGGGGCGGGGTCTGTTTCCAGGGTGACGGGAGTGGGGGCGGGGTCTGTTTCCAAGGTGACGGTGAGTGGGGGCGGGGTCTGTTTCCAGGGTGACGGGAGTGGGGGCGGGGTCTGTTACCAAGGTGACGGGAGTGGGGGCGGGGTCTGTTACCAAGGTGACGTGAGTGGGGGCGTGGTATGTTACCAAGGTGACGGGAGTGGGGGCGGGGTCTGTTTCCAGGGTGACGGGAGTGGGGGCGGGGTCTGTTACCAAGGTGACGGGAGTGGGGGCGGGGTCTGTTACCTAGGTGACGGGAGTGGGGGCGGGGTCTGTTACCAGGGTGCCGGAGTGGGGGCGGGGTCTGTTACTAAGGTGACGGGAGTGGGGGCGGGGTCTGTTACCAAGGTGACGGGAGTGGGGGTGGGGTCTGTTCCCAGGGTGACGGGAGTGGGGGCGGGGTCTGTTTCCAGGGTGACGGGAGTGTGGGCGGGGTCTGTTTCCAGGGTGACGGGAGTGGGGGCGGGGTCTGTTACCAAGGTGACGGGTGTGGGGGCGGGGTCTGTTTCCAGGGTGACGGAGTGGGGGCGGGGTCTGTTTCCAGGGTGACGGGAGTGGGGGCGGGGTCTGTTTCCAGGGTGACGGGAGTGGCGGCGGGGTCTGTTTCCAGAGTGACGGGAGTGGGGGCGGGGTCTGTTTCCAGGGTGACGGGAGTGGGGGCGGGGTCTGTTTCCAGGGTGACGGGAGTGGGGGCGGGGTCTGTTTCCAGGGTGACGGGAGTGGGGGCGGGGTCTGTTTCCAGAGTGACGGGAGTGGGGGCGGGGTCTGTTTCCAGGGTGACGGGGAGTGGGGACGGGGTCTGTTTCCAGGGTGACGGGAGTGGGGGCGGGGTCTGTTTCCAGGGTGACTGGAGTGGGGGCGGGGTCTGTTTCCAGTGTGACGGGGAGTGGGGGCGGGGTCTGTTTCCAGGGTGACGGGAGTGGGGGCGGGGTCTGTTTCCAAGGTGACGGGGAGTGGGGGCGGGGTCTGTTACCAAGGTGACGGGTGTGGGGGCGGGGTCTGTTTCCAGGGTGACGGAGTGGGGGCGGGGTCTGTTTCCAGGGTGACGGGAGTGGGGGCGGGGTCTGTTTCCAGGGTGACGGGAGTGGGGGCGGGGTCTGTTTCCAGAGTGACGGGAGTGGGGGCGGGGTCTGTTTCCAGAGTGACGGGAGTGGGGGCGGGGTCTGTTTCCAGGGTGACGGGAGTGGGGGCGGGGTCTGTTTCCAGGGTGACGGGAGTGGGGGCGGGGTCTGTTTCCAGAGTGACGGGAGTGGGGGCGGGGTCTGTTTCCAGGGTGACGGGGAGTGGGGGCGGGGTCTGTTTCCAGGGTGACGGGAGTGGGGGCGGGGTCTGTTTCCAGGGTGACGGGGAGTGGGGGCGGGGTCTGTTTCCAGGGTGACTGGAGTGGGGGCGGGGTCTGTTTCCAGGGTGACGGGGAGTGGGGGCGGGGTCTGTTTCCAGGGTGACGGGAGTGGGGGCGGGGTCTGTTTCCAGGGTGACGGGGAGTGGGGGCGGGGTCTGTTTCCAGGGAGACGGGAGTGGGGGCGGGGTCTGTTTCCAGGGTGACGGGGAGTGGGGGCGGGGTCTGTTTCCGAGGTGACGGGAGTGGGGGCGGGGTCTGTTTCCATGGTGACGGGAGTGGGGGCGGGGTCTGTTTCCAGGGTGACGGGAGTGGGGGCGGGGTCTGAATCTTTCTGATTCTTTTATAATCCCTTTCAAACTAAAAGAATCCTGATAATTATTGATAATTCTTTATAATAATTTATAAACATTTACTGACATTTACAACCTTTATAAACTGTTTATAATTCTTCCTCTCACTTTGTAAATCTTTATAATATTTATGATTGTCTGTGATTTATTATCCTTTATGAGATTTTATTCTCATTTATAATCTGTTACATTCACTGCCCTGGACAGAAAACATTGAAAATGATCCCCGTGGATTACTCTCAATTCAAACAGATCACAGAGCATATCATTTAAAATGGCCGCAGCACATGTCACGTAAAATGGCCGCAGTGAAGGTGACATCAAACAGACCACAGAGCATAACATTTAAAATGGACGCAGTGACGGTGACATCAAACAGACCACAGTGCATATCATTTAAAATGGCCGCAGCACATGTCGCGTAAAATGGCCGCAGTGAAGGTGACATCAAACAGACCACAGTGCATATCATTTAAAATGGCCGCAGCACATGTCACGTAAAATGGCTGCAGTCAAGGTGACATCAAACAGACCACAGAGCATAACATTTAAAATGGACGCAGTGACGGTGACATCAAACAGACCACAGTGCATATCATTTAAAATGGCCGTACCATATGTCACGTAAAATGGCCGCAGTGAAGGTGACATCAAACAGACCACAGAGCACATCATTTAGAATGGCCGCAGCACATGTCGCTTAAAATGGCCGCGGTGCAGGTGACATCAAACAGACAACAGTGCATATCATCAGATCGAACTGGCCTTTGTTAAAACCAGCTGGAGTGGTACTGAGTCCCACACACACACCAGGAAACAGCCAATTCAATCCAGACCTCTATTAATGCCAGCTGGAGTGGTACTGAGCCCCACTCACACACCAGATAAGAGCCAATTGAATTTGAGCCTATATTAATACCAGCTGGAGTGGTACTGAGGCTCATTCACATACCGGGAAAGAACCAATTCAATCCAGGCCTCTATTTATACCAGCTGGAGTAAAATTAACTCCCATTCACACACCAGGAAAGAGCCAATTGAAACCGAGCCTATATTATCACCAGCTGGAGTGGTACTGAGTCCCACTGACACACCAGGAAAGAGCCAATTCAATGCAAACCTTTATTAATACCAGCTGGAGTGGTACTGAGTCCCACTGACACACCAGGAAAGAGCCAATTCAATGCAAACCTTTATTAATACCAGCTGGAGTGGTACTGAGTCCCACTCACTCACCAGGAAAAAGCTAATTAAAGCCAGACCGCCATTGATACCAGCTGGAGTGGGACTGAGACCCACTCACACACCAGGAAAGAGATAGTTCATTCCAGGCTTCCATTAATACTAGCTGGAGTGGCACTGAGTCCCACTAACACCCCAGAAAGAGCCAATTCAATCCAGGTCTCTATTAATACCAGCTGGAGTGGAATTAACTCCCACTCACACACCAGGAAAAAGCTAATTAAAGCCAGACCGCCATTGATACCAGCTGGAGTGGGACTGAGTCCCACTCACACAGCAGGAAAGGGACAGTTCATTACAGGCCTCTATTAATACCAGCTGGAGTGGCACTGAGTCCCACTCACACCAGGAGAGAGCCATATCAATCGAGGCTTATATCAATACCAGTAGGAGTGGTATTGAGTCCCACTCACACACCAGTAAAGTGCCAATTCAATCCAGGCCTCTATTTATACCAGCTGGAGTGGGACTGAGAGCCACTCACATACCAGGAAAGAGGCAATTCAATCCAGGTATCTATTAATAGCAGCTGGAGTGGTACTGAGTCCCACTCACTCACCAGGAAGGAGCCAATTCAATCCAGACCTCTATTAATAACATTTGGAGTGGGACTGAGTCCCACTCACACAGCAGAGAAGAGACAGTTCATTCCAGGACTCTATTAACACCGGGTGTTCTGGCACTGTGTCCCACTCACACACCAGAAAGAGCCAATTCATTCTAGGCCTCTATTAATACCAGCTGGAGTGATACTGATTCTCACGGACACATCAGGAAAGAAACCATTCCATCCAGACCACTAATAATACCACCAGGATGGTACTGAGCCCCCCTCAGGCACCAGCAAGAGCCAATTCAATCCAAGCCTCTATTAATACCAGCTGGAGTGGTACTGAGTCCCACACACACATCAAGAAGTGCCAATTCAATCCAGACCTCTTTTAATACCAGCTGGAGTGGTACTGAGCCCCACCCGCTCACCAGGAAGGAGCCAATTCAATCCAGCCCTCTATTCATACCAACTGGAGTGGTACTGAGTCCCACTCACTAACCATGAAAGAGCCAATTCAATCCAGCCCTCTATTCATACCAGCTGGAGTGGTACTGAGCCCCACTCACGAACCATGAAAGAGCCAATTAAATTCAGACCTCAATTAATACCAGCTGGAGTGGTACTGAGTCCCACTCACTCACCAGGAAGGAGCCAATTCAATCCAGACCTCTATTAATAACATTTGGAGTGGGACTGAATCCCACTCACACAGCAGAGAAGAGACAGTTCATTCCAGGACTCTATTAACACCGGGTGTTCTGGCACTGTGTCCCACTCACACACCAGAAAGAGCCAATTCATTCTAGGCCTCTATTAATACCAGCTGGAGTGATACTGATTCTCACGGACGCACCAGGAAAGAGACCATTCCATCCAGACCACTAATAATACCACCAGGATGGTACTGAGCCCCCCTCAGGCACCAGCAAGAGCCAATTCAATCCAAGCCTCTATTAATACCAGCTGGAGTGGTACTGAGTCCCACACACACATCAAGAAGTGCCAATTCAATCCAGACCTCTTTTAATACCAGCTGGAGTGGTTCTGAGTCCCACTCACACACCAGGAAAGAGCCAATTCAATCCAGACCACGATTAATAACAGCTGGAGTGGTACTGAGTCCCACACACACATCAAGAAAGAGCCAATTCAATCCAGACCTCTATTAATACCAGCTGGAGTGGTACTGAGTCCCACTCACTAACCATGAAAGAGCCAATTCAATCCAGCCCTCTATTCATACCAGCTGGAGTGGTACTGAGCCCCACTCACGAACCATGAAAGAGCCAATTAAATTCAGACCTCAATTAATACCAGCTGGAGTGGTACTGAGTCCAACGCACAGACCAGGAAAGAGTCAGATCAATCCAGGTCTCTATTAATACCAGCTGGAGTGGTTCTGAGAGCCACTCACACACCAGGAAAGAGGCAATTCAATCCAGGTATCTATTTATACCAGCTGGAGTGGTACTGAGTCCCACTCACACACCAGGAAAGAGGCAATTCAATCCAGGTATCTATTAATACCAGCTGGAGTGGTACTGAGTCCCACTCACTCACCAGGAAGGAGCCAATTCAATCCAGACCTCTATTAATAACATTTGGAGTGGGACTGAATCCCACTCACACAGCAGAGAAGAGACAGTTCATTCCAGGACTCTATTAACACCGGGTGTTCTGGCACTGTGTCCCACTCACACACCAGAAAGAGCCAATTCATTCTAGGCCTCTATTAATACCAGCTGGAGTGATACTGATTCTCACGGACGCACCAGGAAAGAGACCATTCCATCCAGACCACTAATAATACCACCAGGATGGTACTGAGCCCCCCTCAGGCACCAGCAAGAGCCAATTCAATCCAAGCCTCTATTAATACCAGCTGGAGTGGTACTGAGTCCCACACACACATCAAGAAGTGCCAATTCAATCCAGACCTCTTTTAATACCAGCTGGAGTGGTACTGAGTCCCACACACACATCAAGAAAGAGCCAATTCAATCCAGACCTCTATTCATACCAGCTGGAGTGGTACTGAGTCCCACTCACTAACCATGAAAGAGCCAATTCAATCCAGGCCTCTATTCATACCAGCTGGAGTGGTACTGAGCCCCACTCACGAACCATGAAAGAGCCAATTAAATTCAGACCTCAATTAATACCAGCTGGAGTGGTACTGAGTCCCACTCACGAACCATGAAAGAGCCAATTAAATTCAGACCTCAATTAATACCAGCTGGAGTGGTACTGAGTCCAACGCACAGACCAGGAAAGAGTCAAATCAATCCAGACCTCTATTCATACCAGCTGGAGTGGTACTGAGTCCCACTCACTAACCATGAAAGAGCCAATTCAATCCAGACCTCTATTAATACCATCTGGAGTGGCACTGAGCCCCACTCACACACCAGGGAAGAGCCATTTCGATCCAGGCCTCGATCTATAGCGACTGGAGTGGGACTGAGAGCCACTCACACACCAGGAAAGAGGCAATTCAATCCAGGTATCTATTAATAGCAGCTGGAGTGGGACTGAATCCCACTCACACAGCAGAGAAGAGACAGTTCATTCCAGGACTTTATTAACACCGGGTGTTCTGGCACTGTGTCCCACTCACACACCAGAAAGAGCCAATTCATTCTAGGCCTCTATTAATACCAGCTGGAATGGTACTGATTCTCACGGACGCACCAGGAAAGAGACCATTCCATCCAGACCTCTAATAATACCACCAGGATGGTACTGAGCCCCACTCAGGCACCAGCAAGAGCCAATTCAATCCAAGCCTCTATTAATACCAGCTGGAGTGGTACTGAGCCCCACACACACACCAAGTAGTGCCAATTCAATCCAGACCTCTTTTAATACCAGCTGGAGTGGTACTGAGTCCCACACACACATCAAGAAGTGCCAATTCAATCCAGACCTCTTTTAATACCAGCTGGAGTGGTACAGATCCCCACTCACTCCCCAGCAAAGAGCCAATTCAATCCAGGCCTCTATTAATACCAGCTGGAGTGGTACTGAGTCTCACTCACACACCAGGAAAGAGCAAATTCAAACCAGATCTCTATTAATACCAGCTGGAGTGGTACTGAGCCCCACTCACTCCCCAGCAAAGAGCCAATTCAATCCAGGCCTCTATTAATACCAGCTGGAGTGGTACTGAGTCCCACTCACACATCAGTTAAGAGCCAATTCAATCCAGACCTCGATAATACCAGCTGGAGTGCGACTGAGCGCCAAGCACACAGCAGGAAAGGGACAATTCATTCCAGGCCTCTATTAATACCATCTGGAGTGGAATTAACTCCCACTCACTCCCCAGCAAAGAGCCAATTCAATCCAGACCTCTATAATACCAGCTGCAGTGCGACTGAGTCCCACACACACAGCAGGAAAGGGACAGTTCATTCCAGGCTTCTATTAATCCCAGCTGGAGTGGTTCTGAGCCCCAGTCACACACCAGGAAACGGCCAATTCAATCTAGGCCTCTATTAATACCAGCTGGAGTGGAATTAACTCCCACTCACACACCAGGAAATAGCCAATTCAATCCAGACCTCTATTAATACCAGCAGGAATGGTACTGAGCCCCACGCAGACACCAGAAAGATCCAATTCAATCCAGGCCTCTATTAATACCAGCTGGAGGGGTACTGAGTCTCACTCACAAACCAGGAAAGGGCAGTTCATTCCAGGCCTCTATTAATACCAGCTGGAGTGGAATTAACTCCATCACACACACCAGAAACAGCCAATTCAATCCTGACCTCTATAATACCAGCTGGTGTGCGTCTAAGTCCCACTCACATGCCATGAAGGGGTCAGTTCATTGCAGGCTTCTATTAATACCAGCTGGAGTGGTACTGAGTCCCACTCACAAACCAGGAAAGAGCCAATTCAATTCAGGCCTCTATTAATACCAGCTGGAGTGGTACTGAGTCCCACTCACAAACCAGGAAAGGGCAGTTCATTCCAGGCCTCTATTAATACCAGCTGGAGTGGAATTAACTCCATCACACACACCAGAAACAGCCAATTCAATCCTGACCTCTATAATAGCAGCTGGTGTGCGTCTAAGTCCCACTCACACACCATGAAGGGGTCAGTTCATTGCAGGCCTCTATTAATACCAGCTGGAGTGGTACTGAGTCCCACTCACACCCCAGGAAAGAGCCAATTCAATTCAGGCCTCTATTAATACCAGCTGGAGTGGTACTGAGTCCCACTCACAAACCAGGAAAGAGCCCATTCAATTCAGGCCTCTATTCATACCAGCTGGAGTGGAATTAACTCCATCTCACACTCCAGAAAGAGCCAATTCAATCCTGACCTCCATAATAGCAGCTGGTGTGCGTCTGAGTCCCTCTCACACGCCATGAAGGGGTCAGTTCATTCCAGGCCTCTATTAATACCAGCTGGAGTGCGACAGAGTCCCACTCACACAGCCGGAAAGGGACAGGTCATTCCAGGCCTCTATTAATACCAGCTGGAGTGCGACTGAGGATCACTCAGACACCAGGAAAGAGGCCCATTCAATCCAGACCTCTTAATACCAGCTGGAGAGGTACTGAGCCCCACTCACACACCAGGGAAGAGAGAATTCAATCCAGACCTTTATTCATACCAGCTGGAGTTGTACTGAACCCCACTCATACACCAGGAAAGAGCCAATTGAATCCAGACCACTAATTAATACCAGCTGGAGTGCGACTGAGTCCCACTCACATAGCAGGAAAGTGACAGTTCATTCCAGGCCTCTATTAATACCAGCTGGAGTTGAACTGATATCCACTCACATCAGGAAAGTGCCAATTCGATCCAGACCTCCATTAATAGCAGCTGGAGTGGTACTCAAAGAACAAAGAACAAAGAACAAAGACAGTTGCAGCACAGGAACAGGCCCTTCGGCCCTCCAAGCCTGCGCCGATCCAGATCCTCTCTCTAAACATGTCGCCTATTTTCTAAGGGTCTGTATCTCTTTTCTTCCTGCCCATTCATGTATCTGTCTCGATACATCTTAAAAGACTCCATCGTGCCCGCATCTACCACCTCCGCTGGCAACGCGTTCCAGGTGCCCACCATCCTCTGCGTAAAGAACTTTCCACGCATATCCCCCCTAAACGTTTCCCCTCTCACTTTGAACTCGTGACCCCTAGTAATTGAATCCCCCACTCTGGGAAAAAGCTTCTTGCTATCCACCCTGTCTCTACCTCACATGATTTTGTACACCTCAATCAGGTCCCCCCTCAACCTCCGTCTTTCTAATGAAAATAATCCTAATCTACTCAACCTCTCTTCATAGCTAGCGCCCTCCATACCAGGCAACATCCTGGTGAACCTCCTCTGCACCCTCTCCAAAGCATCCACATCCTTTTGGTCATGTGGCGACCAGAACTGCACGCAGTATTCCAAATGTGGCTGAACCAAAGTCCTATACAACTGTAACATGACCTGCCAACTCTTGTACTCAATGCCCCGTCCGATGAAGGAAAGCATGCCGTATGCCTTCTTGACCACTCTATTTACCTGCGTTGCCACCTTCAGGGAACAATGGACCTGAACACCCAAATCTCTCTGGACATCAATTTTCCCCAGGACTTTTCCATTTACTGTATAGTTCACTCTTGAATTGGATCTTCCAAAATGCATCACCTCGCATTTGCCCTGATTGAACTCCATCTGCCATTTCTCTGCCCAACTCTCCAATCTATCTATATTCTGCTGTATTCTCTGACAGTCCCCTTCACTATCTGCTACTTCACCAATCTTAGTGTCGTCTGCAAACTTGCTAATCAGTCCACCTATACTTTCCTCCAAATCATTAATGTATATCACAAACAGTGGTCCCAGCACGGATCCCTGTGGAACACCACTGGTCACACGTCTCCATTTTGAGAAACTCCCTTCTACTGCTACTCTCTGTCTCCTGTTGCCCAGCCAGTTCTTTATCCATCTAGCTAGTACACCCTGGACCCCATGCGCCTTCACTTTCTCCATCAACCTGCCATGGGGAACCTTATCAAACGCCTTACTGAAGTCCATGTATATGACATCGACAGCCCTTCCCTCATCAATCAACTTTGTCACTTCCTCAAAAAATTCTATTAAGTTGGTAAGACATGACCTTCCCTGCACAAAACCATGTTGCCTATCACTGATAAGCCCATTTTCTTCCAAATGGGAATAGATCCTATCCCTCAGTATCTTCTCCAGCAGCTTCCCTACCACTGACGTCAGACTCACCGGTCTATAATTACCTGGATTATCCCTGCTATCCTTCTTAAACAAGGGGACAACATTAGCAATTCTCCAGTCCTCCGGGACCTCACCCGTGTTTAAGGATGCTGCAAAGATATCTGTTAAGGCCCCAGCTATTTCCTCTCTCGCTTCCCACAGAAACCTGGGATAGATCCCTCCGGACCTGGGAACTTGTCCACCTTAATGCCTTTTAGAATACCCAACACTTCCTCCCTCCTTATGCCAACTTGACCTAGAGTAATCAAACATCTGTTCCTAACCTCAACATCCGTCATGTCCCTCTCCTCGGTGAATACCGATGCAAAGTACTCGTTTAGAATCTCACCCATTTTCTCTGAGTCCAAGCATAACATTCCTCCTTTGTCCTTTAGTGGGCCAATCCTTTCTCTAGTTACCCTCTTTCTCCTTATATATGAATAAAATGCTTTGGGATTTTCTTTAACCCTGTTTGCTAAAGATATTTCATGACCCCTTTTAGCCCTCTTAATTCCTCGTTTCAGATTGGTCCGACATTCCCGATATTCTTTCAAAGCTTCGTCTTTCATCAGCCGCCTACACCTTATGTATGCTTCCTTTTTCCTCTTAGCTAGTCTCACAATTTCACCTGTCATCCATGGTTCCCTAATCTTGCCATTTCTATCCCTCATTTTCACAGGAACATGTCTCTCCTGCTCGCTAATCAACCTCTCTTTAAAAGCCTCCCACATATCACATGTGGATTTACCTTCAAACAGCTGCTCCCAATCTACATTCCCCAGCTCCTGCCGAACTTTGGTATAGTTGGCCTTCCCCCAATTTAGCACTCTTCCTTTAGGACCACTCTCGTCTTTGTCCATGAGTATTTTAAAGCTTACGGAATTGTGATCACTATTCCCAAAGTAGTCCCCTACTGAAACTTCAACAACCTGGCCGGGCTCATTCCCCAACACCAGGTCCAGTATGGTCCCTTCCCGAGTTGGACTATTTACATACTGCTCTAGAAAACCCTCCTGGATGCTCCTTACAAATTCTGCTCCATCGAGACCTCTAACATTAAGCGAATCCCAGTCAATGTTGGGAAAATTAAAATCTCCTATCACCACCACCCTGTTGCTCCTACATCTTTCCATAATCTGTTTACATATTTGTACCTCTATCTCATGCTCGCTGTTGGGAGGCCTGTAGTACAGCCCCAACATTGTTACCGCACCCTTCCTATTTCTGAGTTCTGTCCATATTGCCTCACTGCTCGAGTCCTCCATAGTGCCCTCCTTCAGCACAGCTGTGATATCCTCTTTGACCAGTAATGCAACTCCTCCACCCCTTTTACCTCCCTCTCTATCCCGCCTGAAGCATCGATATCCTGGGATATTCAGTTGCCAATCATGGCCTTCCCTCAACCAAGTCTCAGTAATAGCAATAACATCATACTCCCGGGTACTAATCAAAGCCCGAAGTTCATCTGCCTTACCTACTACACTTCTTGCATTAAAACAAATACACCTCAGACCACCAGTCCCTTTACATTCATCATCTGCTCCCTGCCTGCTCTTCCCCTTAGTCACACTCACACACCAGGAAACAGCCAATTCAATCCAGACCTCTATTCATACCAGCTGGAGTGCGACTGAGTCCCACACACGCAGCAGGAAAGGGACAGTTCATTCCAGGCCTCTATTTAACCAGTTGGAGTGGTCCTGAGCCCCACGTAATCACACCAGAAAGAGCCAATTCAATCCAGGCCTCTGTTAATACCAGCTGGAATGGTACTGAGCCCCCTCACACACCAGGAAAGAGCAAATTCAATCCAGAACTCGAAGAAAAGCAGCTGGACTGGTACTGAACCCCATTCACACACCCGGAAAGAGCGAATTCAATCCAGGCCTCTTTTAATCCCAGCTGGAGTGGTTCTGAGCCCCACACACACAGCAGGAAAGAGCCAATTCAATCCAGGCCTCTGTTAATACCAGCTGGAATGGTACTGAGCCCCCTCACACACCAGGAAAGAGCAAATTCAATCCAGAACTCGAAGAAAAGCAGCTGGACTGGTACTGAACCCCATTCACACACCCGGAAAGAGCGAATTCAGTCCAGACCTCTTTTAATCCCAGCTGGAGTGGTTCTGAGCCCCACTCACACACCAGGAAAGTGCCAATTCAATCCAGACCTCAATAATACAAGCTGCAGTGCGACTGAGTCCCATTCACACAGCAGGAAAGGGACAGTTCATTCCAGGCTTCTATTAATACCAGCTGGAGTGGTTCTGAGCCCCAGTCACACACCAGGAAACGGCCAATTCAATTTAGGCCTCGAATAATACCAGCTGGAATGGAATTAACTCCCACTCACACACCAGGAAAGCGCCAATTCAATCCAGACCTCAATTAATACCAGCAGGAATGGTTCTGAGCCCCACGCAGACACCAGAAAGAGCCAATACAATCCAGGCCTCTATTAATACTAGCTGGAGGGGTACTGAGTCCCAGTCACAAACCAGGAAAGGGCAGTTCATTCCAGGCCTCTATTAATACCATTTGGAGTGGTACTGAGACCCACTCACACACCAGAAAGAGGCAATTCAATCTGGGCCTCTATTAATACCAGCTGGAGTGGTACTGAGTCCCACTCACACACCAGAAAGAGGCAATTCAATCTGGGCCTCTATTAATACCAGCTGGAATGGTACTGAGACCCACTCACAAACCAGGAAAGAGCCAATTCAATCTGGGCCTCTATTAATACCAGCTGGAGTGGTACTGAGTCCCACTCACAAACCAGGAAAGAGCCAATTCAATTCAGGCCTCTATTAATACTAGCTGGAGTGGTACTGAGTCCCACTCTCAAACCAGGAAACAGCCAATTCAATCCAGACCTCTATTCATACCAGCTGGAGTGCGACTGAGTCCCACTCACACAGCAGGAAAAGAACAGTTCATTCCAGGCCTCTATTAATACCAGTTGGAGTGGTACTGAGCCCCACACACACACCAGAAAGAGCCAATTCAATCCAGGCCTCTATTAATACCAGCTGGAGTGGTACAGATCCCCACTCACACACCAGGAAAGAGCCAATTCAATCCAGACCACTATTAATACCAGCTGGAGTGGTTCTGAGTCCCACTCACACACCAGGAAAGAGCCAATTCAATCCAGGCCTCTATTAATACCAGCTGGAGTGGTACAGATCCCCACTCACACCTCAGGAAAGAGCCAATTCAATCCAGGCCTCTATTAATACCAGGTGGAGTGGTTCTGAGTCCCACTCACACACCAGGAAAGAGCCAATTCAATCCAGACCTCTATTAATACCAGCTGGAGTGGTACAGAGTCTCACGCACACACCAGGAAAGAGTCAATTCCATCCAGACCTATATTAATACCAGCAGGATTGGTACTGAGCCCCACTCAGACACCAGAAAGAGCCAATACAATCCAGGCCGCTATCAATACCAGCTGGAGTTGTACCGAGCCCCACTCACACACCAGGAAAGAGCCAATTCAATCCAAACCTCTGTTAATACCAGCTGGAGTGGCACTGAGTCCCACTCACACAACAGTAATGCGCCAATTCAATGCAGGCCTCTATTAGTAACATTTGGAGTGGGACTGAGTCCCACTCACACAGCTGAGAAGAGACAGTTCATTCCAGGACTCTATTAACACCGGGTGTTCTGGCACTGTGTCCCACTCACACACCAGAAAAGGGACAGTTCATTCCAAACATCTATAAATATCAGCTGGAATGGTACTGAGTACCACTCACACAACAGAAGGAGCCAATTCATTCCAGGCCTCTATTAATACCAGCTGGAGTGATACTGATTCTCACGGACACACCAGGAAAGAGACAATTCCATCCAGACCTCTATTAATACCAGCAGGATGGTACTGAGCCCCCCTCAGGAACCAGCAGCAACCAATTCAATCCAGGCCGCTATTAATACCAGCTGGAGTGGTACTGAGTCCCACTCACACACCAAAAAGAGCCAATTCAATCCAGACCTCTTTTAATACCAGCTGGAGTGGTACTGAGTCCCACTCACACACCAAAAAGAGCCAATTCAATCCAGACCTCTTTTAATACCAGCTGGAGTGGTACTGAGTCCCACTCACACACCAAAAAGAGCCAATTCAATCCAGGCCGCTATTAATACCAGCTGGAGTGGTACTGAGTCCCACTCACACACCAAAAAGAGCCAATTCAATCCAGACCTCTTTTAATACCAGCTGGAGTGGTACTGAGTCCCACTCACACACCAAAAAGAGCCAATTCAATCCAGACCTCTTTTAATACCAGCTGGAGTGGTACTGAGCCCCACTCACACACCAAAAAGAGCCAATTCAATCCAGACCTCTTTTCATACCAGCTGGAGTGGTTCTGAGCCCCAATCACACACCAGGAAAGAGACAATTCAATCCAGACCTCTATTAATAACATTTGGAGTGGGACTGAATCCCACTCACACAGCTGAGAAGAGACAGTTCATTCCAGGACTCTATTAACTCCGGGTGATCTGGCACAGTGTCCCACTCACACACCAGGAAAGGGACAGTTCATTCCAAACATCAATCAATACCAGCTGGAGTGGTACTGAGCCGCCCCACTCACCCACCAGGAAAGAGCCAATTCAATCCAGACCTCTATTAATACCAGCTGGAGTGGTACTGAGCCCCACTCACCCACCAGGAAAGAGCCAATTCTACCCAGACCACTATTAATAACAGATGGGGTGGTACTGAGTCCCACTCACTCACCAGGAAAGAGCCAATTCAATACAGGCTTCTATTAATACCGGCTGGAGTGGTACTGAGCCCCACTCACCCACCAGGAAAGAGCCAATTCTACCCAGACCTCTAATAATACCAGCTGGAGTGGTACTGAGTCCCACTCACCCACCAGGAAAGAGCCAATTCAATCCAGACCTCTATTAATACCAGCTGGAGTGGTACTGAGTCCCACTCACACACCAGGAAAGAGCCAATTCTACCCAGACCACTATTAATAACAGATGGGGTGGTACTGAGTCCCACTCACCCACCAGGAAAGAGCCAATTCAATCCAGACCTCTATTAATACCAGCTGGAGTGGTACTGAGTCCCACTCACACACCAGGAATGAGCCAATTCAATACAGGCTTCTATTAATACCGGCTGGAGTGGTACTGAGCCCCACTCACCCACCAGGAATGAGCCAATTCAATCCAGACCACTATTAATACCAGCTGGAGTGGTACTGAACCCCACTCACACACCAGGAATGAGCCAATTCAATCCAGGCCTCTATTAATACCAGCTGGAGTGGTACAGATCCCCACTCACACACCAGGAAAGAGCCAATTCAATCCAGACCACTATTAATACCAGCTGGAGTGGTTCTGAGTCCCACTCACACACCAGGAAAGAGCCAATTCAATCCAGGCCTCTATTAATACCAGCTGGAGTGGTACAGATCCCCACTCACACCTCAGGAAAGAGCCAATTCAATCCAGGCCTCTATTAATACCAGGTGGAGTGGTTCTGAGTCCCACTCACACACCAGGAAAGAGCCAATTCAATCCAGACCTCTATTAATACCAGCTGGAGTGGTACAGAGTCTCACGCACACACCAGGAAAGAGTCAATTCCATCCAGACCTATATTAATACCAGCAGGATTGGTACTGAGCCCCACTCAGACACCAGAAAGAGCCAATACAATCCAGGCCGCTATCAATACCAGCTGGAGTTGTACCGAGCCCCACTCACACACCAGGAAAGAGCCAATTCAATCCAAACCTCTGTTAATACCAGCTGGAGTGGCACTGAGTCCCACTCACACAACAGTAATGCGCCAATTCAATGCAGGCCTCTATTAGTAACATTTGGAGTGGGACTGAGTCCCACTCACACAGCTGAGAAGAGACAGTTCATTCCAGGACTCTATTAACACCGGGTGTTCTGGCACTGTGTCCCACTCACACACCAGAAAAGGGACAGTTCATTCCAAACATCTATAAATATCAGCTGGAATGGTACTGAGTACCACTCACACAACAGAAGGAGCCAATTCATTCCAGGCCTCTATTAATACCAGCTGGAGTGATACTGATTCTCACGGACACACCAGGAAAGAGACAATTCCATCCAGACCTCTATTAATACCAGCAGGATGGTACTGAGCCCCCCTCAGGAACCAGCAGCAACCAATTCAATCCAGGCCGCTATTAATACCAGCTGGAGTGGTACTGAGTCCCACTCACACACCAAAAAGAGCCAATTCAATCCAGACCTCTTTTAATACCAGCTGGAGTGGTACTGAGTCCCACTCACACACCAAAAAGAGCCAATTCAATCCAGACCTCTTTTAATACCAGCTGGAGTGGTACTGAGTCCCACTCACACACCAAAAAGAGCCAATTCAATCCAGGCCGCTATTAATACCAGCTGGAGTGGTACTGAGTCCCACTCACACACCAAAAAGAGCCAATTCAATCCAGACCTCTTTTAATACCAGCTGGAGTGGTACTGAGTCCCACTCACACACCAAAAAGAGCCAATTCAATCCAGACCTCTTTTAATACCAGCTGGAGTGGTACTGAGCCCCACTCACACACCAAAAAGAGCCAATTCAATCCAGACCTCTTTTCATACCAGCTGGAGTGGTTCTGAGCCCCAATCACACACCAGGAAAGAGACAATTCAATCCAGACCTCTATTAATAACATTTGGAGTGGGACTGAATCCCACTCACACAGCTGAGAAGAGACAGTTCATTCCAGGACTCTATTAACTCCGGGTGATCTGGCACAGTGTCCCACTCACACACCAGGAAAGGGACAGTTCATTCCAAACATCAATCAATACCAGCTGGAGTGGTACTGAGCCGCCCCACTCACCCACCAGGAAAGAGCCAATTCAATCCAGACCTCTATTAATACCAGCTGGAGTGGTACTGAGCCCCACTCACCCACCAGGAAAGAGCCAATTCTACCCAGACCACTATTAATAACAGATGGGGTGGTACTGAGTCCCACTCACTCACCAGGAAAGAGCCAATTCAATACAGGCTTCTATTAATACCGGCTGGAGTGGTACTGAGCCCCACTCACCCACCAGGAAAGAGCCAATTCTACCCAGACCTCTAATAATACCAGCTGGAGTGGTACTGAGTCCCACTCACCCACCAGGAAAGAGCCAATTCAATCCAGACCTCTATTAATACCAGCTGGAGTGGTACTGAGTCCCACTCACACACCAGGAAAGAGCCAATTCTACCCAGACCACTATTAATAACAGATGGGGTGGTACTGAGTCCCACTCACCCACCAGGAAAGAGCCAATTCAATCCAGACCTCTATTAATACCAGCTGGAGTGGTACTGAGTCCCACTCACACACCAGGAATGAGCCAATTCAATACAGGCTTCTATTAATACCGGCTGGAGTGGTACTGAACCCCACTCACACACCAGGAATGAGCCAATTCAATACAGGCTTCTATTAATACCAGCTGGAGTGGTACTGAGTCCCACTCACACACCAGGAAAGAGCCAATTCTACCCAGACCACTATTAATAACAGATGGGGTGGTACTGAGTCCCACTCACACACCAGGAAAGAGCCAATTCAATCCAGACCTCTATTAATACCAGCTGGAGTGGTACTGAGTCCCACTCACACACCAGGAATGAGCCAATTCAATACAGGCCTCTATTAATACCGTCTGGAGTGGTACTGAGCCCCACTCACCCACCAGGAATGAGCCAATTCAATCCAGACCACTATTAATACCAGCTGGAGTGGTACTGAACCCCACTCACACACCAGGAATGAGCCAATTCAATCCAGACCACTATTAATAACAGATGGGGTGGTACTGAGTCCCACTCACACACCAGGAAAGAGCCAATTCTACCCAGACCACTATTAATAACAGATGGGGTGGTACTGAGTCCCACTCACCCACCAGGAAAGAGCCAATTCAATCCAGACCTCTATTAATACCAGCTGGAGTGGTACTGAGTCCCACTCACACACCAGGAATGAGCCAATTCAATACAGGCCTCTATTAATACCGTCTGGAGTGGTACTGAGCCCCACTCACCCACCAGGAATGAGCCAATTCAATCCAGACCACTATTAATAACAGATGGGGTGGTACTGAGTCCCACTCACACACCAGGAAAGAGCCAATTCAATCCAGACCACTATTAATAACAGATGGGGTGGTACTGAGTCCCACTCACACACCAGGAAAGAGCCAATTCTACCCAGACCACTATTAATAACAGATGGGGTGGTACTGAGTCCCACTCACACACCAGGAATGAGCCAATTCAATCCAGACCACTATTAATACCAGCTGGAGTGGTACTGAACCCCACTCACACACCAGGAATGAGCCAATTCAATCCAGACCACTATTAATAACAGATGGGGTGGTACTGAGTCCCACTCACACACCAGGAAAGAGCCAATTCTACCCAGACCACTATTAATAACAGATGGGGTGGTACTGAGTCCCACTCACACACCAGGAATGAGCCAATTCAATACAGGCCTCTATTAATACCAGCTGGGGTGGTACTGAACCCCACTCACACACCAGGAATGAGCCAATTCAATCCAGACCACTATTAATAACAGATGGGGTGGTACTGAGTCCCACTCACACACCAGGAATGAGCCAATTCAATACAGGCCTCTATTAATACCAGCTGGGGTGGTACTGAACCCCACTCACACACCAGGAATGAGCCAATTCAATCCAGACCACTATTAATACCAGCTGGAGTGGTACTGAGTCCCACTCACACACCAGGAATGAGCCAATTCTACCCAGACCACTATTAATAACAGATGGGGTGGTACTGAACCCCACTCACCCACCAGGAATGAGCCAATTCTACCCAGACCACTATTAATAACAGATGGGGTGGTACTGAGTCCCACTCACACACCAGGAATGAGCCAATTCAATACAGGCCTCTATTAATACCGGCTGGAGTGGTACTGAGTCCCACTCACACACCAGGAATGAGCCAATTCTACCCAGACCACTATTAATAACAGATGGGGTGGTACTGAGTCCCACTCACACACCAGGAATGAGCCAATTCAATCCAGACCACTATTAATAACAGATGGGGTGGTACTGAGTCCCACTCACACACCAGGAAAGAGCCAATTCTACCCAGACCACTATTAATAACAGATGGGGTGGTACTGAGTCCCACTCACACACCAGGAATGAGCCAATTCAATACAGGCTTCTATTAATAACAGATGGGGTGGTACTGAACCCCACTCACACACCAGGATGGAGCCAATTCAATACAGGCCTCTATTAATACCAGCTGGAGTGGTACTGAACCCCACTCACCCACCAGGAATGAGCCAATTCTACCCAGACCACTATTAATAACAGATGGGGTGGTACTGAGTCCCACTCACACACCAGGAAAGAGCCAATTCTACCCAGACCACTATTAATAACAGATGGGGTGGTACTGAGTCCCACTCACCCACCAGGAATGAGCCAATTCTACCCAGACCACTATTAATAACAGCTGGAGTGGTACTGAGTCCCACTCACCCACCAGGAATGAGCCAATTCAATACAGGCTTCTATTAATACCAGCTGGAGTGGTACTGAGTCCCACTCACCCACCAGGAATGAGCCAATTCAATACAGGCTTCTATTAATACCAGCTGGAGTGGTACTGAGTCCCACTCACCCACCAGGAATGAGCCAATTCTACCCAGACCACTATTAATAACAGCTGGAGTGGTACTGAGTCCCACTCACCCACCAGGAATGAGCCAATTCAATACAGGCTTCTATTAATACCAGCTGGAGTGGTACTGAACCCCACTCACACACCAGGAATGAGCCAATTCTACCCAGACCACTATTAATAACAGATGGGGTGGTACTGAGTCCCACTCACACACCAGGAATGAGCCAATTCTACCCAGACCACTATTAATAACAGATGGGGTGGTACTGATCCCCACTCACCCACCAGGAATGAGCCAATTCTACCCAGACCACTATTAATAACAGATGGAGTGGTACTGAGTCCCACTCACACACCAGGAATGAGCCAATTCTACCCAGACCACTATTAATAACAGCTGGAGTGGTACTGAACCCCACTCACCCACCAGGAATGAGCCAATTCTACCCAGACCACTATTAATAACAGATGGGGTGGTACTGAGTCCCACTCACACACCAGGAATGAGCCAATTCTACCCAGACCACTATTAATAACAGATGGGGTGGTACTGAGTCCCACTCACACACCAGGAATGAGCCAATTCTACCCAGACCACTATTAATAACAGATGGGGTGGTACTGAGTCCCACTCACCCACCAGGAATGAGCCAATTCAATACAGGCCACTATTAATACCAGCTGGAGTGGTACTGAACCCCACTCACCGACCAGGAATGAGCCAATTCTACCCAGACCACTATTAATAACAGATGGGGTGGTACTGAGTCCCACTCACACACCAGGATGGAGCCAATTCAATACAGGCTTCTATTAATACCAGATGGAGTGGTACTGAGTCCCACTCACACACCAGGAAAGAGCCAATTCTACCCAGACCACTATTAATAACAGATGGGGTGGTACTGAGCCCCACTCACACACCAGGAATGAGCCAATTCAATACAGGCTTCTATTAATACCAGCTGGAGTGGTACTCAACCCCACTCACCCACCAGGAAAGAGCCAATTCAATACAGGCTTCTATTAATACCAGCTGGAGTGGTACTGAGTCCCACTCACACACCAGGAAAGAGCCAATTCTACCCAGACCACTATTAATAACAGATGGAGTGGTACTGAGTCCCACTCACACACCAGGAAAGAGCCAATTCTACCCAGACCACTATTAATAACAGATGGAGTGGTACTGAGTCCCACTCACACACCAGGAAAGAGCCAATTCTACCCAGACCTCTATTAATAACAGATGGGGTGGTACTGAGTCCCACTCACACACCAGGAAAGAGCCAATTCTACCCAGACCACTATTAATAACAGATGGGGTGGTACTGAGTCCCACTCACACACCAGGAATGAGCCAATTCTACCCAGACCACTATTAATAACAGATGGGGTGGTACTGAGTCCCACTCACACACCAGGAATGAGCCAATTCAATACAGGCCTCTATTAATAACAGATGGGGTGGTACTGAGCCCCACTCACACACCAGGAATGAGCCAATTCTACCCAGACCACTATTAATAACAGATGGGGTGGTACTGAGTCCCACTCACACACCAGGAATGAGCCAATTCAATCCAGACCACTATTAATAACAGATGGGGTGGTACTGAGCCCCACTCACACACCAGGAAAGAGCCAATTCTACCCAGACCACTATTAATAACAGATGGGGTGGTACTGAGTCCCACTCACACACCAGGAAAGAGCCAATTCTACCCAGACCACTATTAATAACAGATGGGGTGGTACTGAGTCCCACTCACACACCAGGAATGAGCCAATTCAATACAGGCCTCTATTAATAACAGATGGGGTGGTACTGAGTCCCACTCACACACCAGGAATGAGCCAATTCAATACAGGCCTCTATTAATACCGGCTGGAGTGGTACTGAGTCCCACTCACACACCAGGAATGAGCCAATTCAATCCAGACCACTATTAATAACAGATGGGGTGGTACTGAGTCCCACTCACACACCAGGAAAGAGCCAATTCTACCCAGACCACTATTAATAACAGATGGGGTGGTACTGAGTCCCACTCACACACCAGGAATGAGCCAATTCAATACAGGCCTCTATTAATAACAGATGGGGTGGTACTGAGTCCCACTCACACACCAGGAATGAGCCAATTCAATACAGGCCTCTATTAATACCGGCTGGAGTGGTACTGAGTCCCACTCACACACCAGGAAAGAGCCAATTCTACCCAGACCACTATTAATAACAGATGGAGTGGTACTGAGTCCCACTCACACACCAGGAATGAGCCAATTCAATACAGGCTTCTATTAATACCGGCTGGAGTGGTACTGAACCCCACTCACACACCAGGAAAGAGCCAATTCTACCCAGACCACTATTAATAACAGATGGGGTGGTACTGAGTCCCACTCACACACCAGGAATGAGCCAATTCAATACAGGCCTCTATTAATACCGGCTGGAGTGGTACTGAGTCCCACTCACACACCAGGAAAGAGCCAATTCTACCCAGACCACTATTAATAACAGATGGAGTGGTACTGAGTCCCACTCACACACCAGGAATGAGCCAATTCAATACAGGCTTCTATTAATACCGGCTGGAGTGGTACTGAACCCCACTCACACACCAGGAATGAGCCAATTCAATCCAGACCACTATTAATAACAGATGGGGTGGTACTGAGCCCCACTCACACACCAGGAAAGAGCCAATTCTACCCAGACCACTATTAATAACAGATGGGGTGGTACTGAGTCCCACTCACACACCAGGAATGAGCCAATTCAATACAGGCCTCTATTAATAACAGATGGGGTGGTACTGAGCCCCACTCACACACCAGGAATGAGCCAATTCAATACAGGCTTCTATTAATACCGGCTGGAGTGGTACTGAACCCCACTCACACACCAGGAATGAGCCAATTCAATACAGGCCTCTATTAATAACAGATGGGGTGGTACTGAGTCCCACTCACCCACCAGGAATGAGCCAATTCAATACAGGCCTCTATTAATACCAGCTGGAGTGGTACTGAGTCCCACTCACACACCAGGAATGAGCCAATTCTACCCAGACCACTATTAATAACAGATGGGGTGGTACTGAACCCCACTCACACACCAGGAAAGAGCCAATTCAATACAGGCCTCTATTAATAACAGATGGGGTGGTACTGAGTCCCACTCACCCACCAGGAATGAGCCAATTCAATACAGGCCTCTATTAATACCAGCTGGAGTGGTACTGAGTCCCACTCACACACCAGGAATGAGCCAATTCTACCCAGACCACTATTAATAACAGATGGAGTGGTACTGAACCCCACTCACACACCAGGAATGAGCCAATTCTACCCAGACCACTATTAATAACAGATGGGGTGGTACTGAGTCCCACTCACCCACCAGGAATGAGCCAATTCAATACAGGCCTCTATTAATACCAGCTGGAGTGGTACTGAGTCCCACTCACACACCAGGAATGAGCCAATTCTACCCAGACCACTATTAATAACAGATGGGGTGGTACTGAGTCCCACTCACACACCAGGAATGAGCCAATTCAATCCAGACCACTATTAATAACAGATGGGGTGGTACTGAGTCCCACTCACCCACCAGGAATGAGCCAATTCAATACAGGCCTCTATTAATACCAGCTGGAGTGGTACTGAACCCCACTCACCCACCAGGAATGAGCCAATTCTACCCAGACCACTATTAATAACAGATGGGGTGGTACTGAGTCCCACTCACACACCAGGAATGAGCCAATTCTACCCAGACCACTATTAATAACAGATGGGGTGGTACTGAGCCCCACTCACACACCAGGAATGAGCCAATTCAATACAGGCCTCTATTAATACCAGCTGGAGTGGTACTGAGACCCACTCACACACCAGGAAAGAGCCAATTCTACCCAGACCACTATTAATAACAGATGGGGTGGTACTGAACCCCACTCACCCACCAGGAATGAGCCAATTCTACCCAGACCACTATTAATAACAGATGGGGTGGTACTGAGTCCCACTCACACACCAGGAATGAGCCAATTCTACCCAGACCACTATTAATAACAGATGGGGTGGTACTGAGTCCCACTCACACACCAGGAATGAGCCAATTCTACCCAGACCACTATTAATAACAGATGGGGTGGTACTGAGTCCCACTCACACACCAGGAATGAGCCAATTCAATACAGGCTTCTATTAATACCAGCTGGAGTGGTACTCAACCCCACTCACCCACCAGGAAAGAGCCAATTCAATACAGGCTTCTATTAATACCAGCTGGAGTGGTACTGAACCCCACTCACACACCAGGAATGAGCCAATTCAATACAGGCTTCTATTAATAACAGATGGGGTGGTACTGAACCCCACTCACACACCAGGAAAGAGCCAATTCTACCCAGACCACTATTAATAACAGATGGAGTGGTACTGAGTCCCACTCACACACCAGGAATGAGCCAATTCTACCCAGACCACTATTAATAACAGATGGAGTGGTACTGAGTCCCACTCACCCACCAGGAATGAGCCAATTCTACCCAGACCTCTATTAATAACAGATGGAGTGGTACTGAGTCCCACTCACACACCAGGAATGAGCCAATTCTACCCAGACCTCTATTAATAACAGATGGGGTGGTACTGAGTCCCACTCACACACCAGGAATGAGCCAATTCAATACAGACCTCTATTAATAACAGATGGGGTGGTACTGAGTCCCACTCACACACCAGGAAAGAGCCAATTCTACCCAGACCTCTATTAATAACAGATGGGGTGGTACTGAGTCCCACTCACACACCAGGAATGAGCCAATTCAATCCAGACCACTATTAATAACAGATGGGGTGGTACTGAGTCCCACTCACACACCAGGAAAGAGCCAATTCTACCCAGACCACTATTAATAACAGATGGAGTGGTACTGAGTCCCACTCACACACCAGGAAAGAGCCAATTCTACCCAGACCACTATTAATAACAGATGGAGTGGTACTGAGTCCCACTCACACACCAGGAATGAGCCAATTCAATACAGGCTTCTATTAATACCAGCTGGAGTGGTACTGAGTCCCACTCACACACCAGGAAAGAGCCAATTCTACCCAGACCTCTATTAATAACAGATGGGGTGGTACTGAGTCCCACTCACACACCAGGAAAGAGCCAATTCTACCCAGACCACTATTAATAACAGATGGGGTGGTACTGAGTCCCACTCACACACCAGGAATGAGCCAATTCAATACAGGCCTCTATTAATAACAGATGGGGTGGTACTGAGCCCCACTCACACACCAGGAATGAGCCAATTCAATACAGGCCTCTATTAATACCGGCTGGAGTGGTACTGAACCCCACTCACCCACCAGGAATGAGCCAATTCTACCCAGACCACTATTAATAACAGATGGGGTGGTACTGAGTCCCACTCACACACCAGGAATGAGCCAATTCAATCCAGACCACTATTAATAACAGATGGGGTGGTACTGAGTCCCACTCACACACCAGGAATGAGCCAATTCAATACAGGCCTCTATTAATACCAGCTGGAGTGGTACTGAACCCCACTCACACACCAGGCATGAGCCAATTCTACCCAGACCACTATTAATAACAGATGGGGTGGTACTGAGTCCCACTCACACACCAGGAATGAGCCAATTCTACCCAGACCACTATTAATAACAGATGGGGTGGTACTGAGTCCCACTCACACACCAGGAATGAGCCAATTCAATACAGGCCTCTATTAATACCAGCTGGAGTGGTACTGAGTCCCACTCACCCACCAGGAATGAGCCAATTCTACCCAGACCACTATTAATAACAGATGGGGTGGTACTGAGTCCCACTCACACACCAGGAATGAGCCAATTCAATACAGGCCTCTATTAATAACAGATGGGGTGGTACTGAGCCCCACTCACACACCAGGAATGAGCCAATTCAATACAGGCCTCTATTAATACCAGCTGGAGTGGTACTGAGCCCCACTCACACACCAGGAATGAGCCAATTCAATACAGGCCTCTATTAATACCGGCTGGAGTGGTACTGAACCCCACTCACCGACCAGGAATGAGCCAATTCTACCCAGACCACTATTAATAACAGATGGGGTGGTACTGAGTCCCACTCACACATCAGGAATGAGCCAATTCAATCCAGACCACTATTAATAACAGATGGGGTGGTACTGAGTCCCACTCACACATCAGGAATGAGCCAATTCTACCCAGACCACTATTAATAACAGCTGGAGTGGTACTGAGTCCCACTCACACACCAGGAATGAGCCAATTCAATCCAGACCACTATTAATAACAGATGGGGTGGTACTGAGCCCCACTCACACACCAGGAAAGAGCCAATTCTACCCAGACCACTATTAATAACAGATGGGGTGGTACTGAGTCCCACTCACCCACCAGGAATGAGCCAATTCTACCCAGACCACTATTAATAACAGATGGGGTGGTACTGAGTCCACTCACACACCAGGAAAGAGCCAATTCAATACAGGCCTCTATTAATACCAGCTGGAGTGGTACTGAACCCCACTCACCGACCAGGAATGAGCCAATTCTACCCAGACCACTATTAATACCAGCTGGAGTGGTACTGAACCCCACTCACCGACCAGGAATGAGCCAATTCTACCCAGACCACTATTAATACCAGCTGGAGTGGTACTGAGTCCCACTCACACACCAGGAATGAGCCAATTCTACCCAGACCACTATTAATAACAGATGGGGTGGTACTGAGTCCCACTCACCCACCAGGAATGAGCCAATTCTACCCAGACCACTATTAATAACAGATGGGGTGGTACTGAACCCCACTCACACACCAGGAAAGAGCCAATTCAATACAGGCTTCTATTAATACCGGCTGGAGTGGTACTGAACCCCACTCACCCACCAGGACTGAGCCAATTCTACCCAGACCACTATTAATAACAGATGGAGTGGTACTGAGTCCCACTCACACACCAGGAATGAGCCAATTCAATACAGGCCTCTATTAATACCGGCTGGAGTGGTACTGAACACCACTCACCCACCAGGAATGAGCCAATTCAATACAGGCTTCTATTAATACCAGCTGGAGTGGTACTGAACCCCACTCACCCACCAGGACTGAGCCAATTCTACCCAGACCACTATTAATAACAGATGGAGTGGTACTGAACCCCACTCACACACCAGGAATGAGCCAATTCTACCCAGACCACTATTAATACCAGCTGGAGTGGTACTGAGTCCCACTCACACACCAGGAATGAGCCAATTCAATACAGGCCTCTATTAATACCGGCTGGAGTGGTACTGAACACCACTCACCCACCAGGAATGAGCCAATTCAATACAGGCTTCTATTAATACCAGCTGGAGTGGTACTGAACCCCACTCACACACCAGGAATGAGCCAATTCAATCCAGACCTCTATTAATACCAGCTGGAGTGGTACTGAACCCCACTCACCCACCAGGAATGAGCCAATTCTACCCAGACCACTAATCGAATTTAGAATTAGAACATTACAGCGCAGTACAGGCCCTTCGGCCCTCGATGTTGCGCCGACCTGTGAAACCATCTGACCTACACTATTCCATTTTCATCCATGTGTCTATCCAATGACCACTTAAATGCCCTAAACGTTGGCGTATCTACTACTGCTGCAGGCAGGGCATTCCACGCCCCTACTACTCTCTGAGTAAAGAAACTACCTCTCACATCTGTCCTATATCTATCACCCCTCAACTTAAAGCTATGTCCCCTCGTGTTTGCCATCACCATCCGAGGAAAAAGACTCTCACTATCCACCCTATCTAACCCTCTGATTATCTTATATGTCTCTATTAAGTCACCTCTCCTCCTCCTTCTCTCCAACGAAAACAACCTCAAGTCCCTCAGCCTTTCCTCGTAAGACCTTCTCTCCATACCAGGCAACATCCTAGTAAATCTCCTCTGCACCCTTTCCAAAGCTTCCACATCCTTCCTATAATGCGGTGACCAGAACTGCACGCAATACTCCAGGTGCGGTCTCACCAGAATTTTGTACAGCTGCAGCATGACCTCGTGGCTCCGAAACTCGATCCCCCTACTAATAAAAGCTAACACACCATATGCCTTCTTAACAGCCCTATTAACTTGGGGAGAAACCTTCAGGAATTTATGCACATGGACACCAAGATCTCTCTGTTCATCTACACTACCAAGAATCTTCCCATTAGCCCAGTACTCTGCATTCCTGTTACTCCTTCCAAAGTGAATCACCTCGCACTTTTCCGCATTAAACTCCATTTGCCATCTCTCAGCCCAGCTCTGCAGCCTATCTATGTCCCTCTGTACCCTACAACATCCTTCGGCACTATCCACAACTCCACAGACCTTAGTGTCATCCGCAAATTTACTAACCCACCCTTCTACACCCTCTTCCAGGTCATTTATAAAAATGACAAACAACAGTGGCCCCAAAACAGATCCTTGCGGTACACCACTAGTAACTAAACTCCAGGATGAACATTTGCCATCAACCACCACCCTCTGTCTTCTTTCAGCTATCCAATTTCTGATCCAAATCTCTAAATCACCTTCAACCCCATACCTCCGTATCTTCTGCAATCGCCTACCGTGGGGAACCTTATCAAACGCCTTACTGAAATCCATATACACCACATCCACGGCTTTACCCTCATCCACCAGTTTGGTCACCTTCTCGAAAAACTCAATAAGGTTTCTGAGGCACGACCTACCCTTCACAAAACCGTGCTGACTATCTCTAATGTACTTATTCTTTTCAAGATGATTATAAATCCTGTCTCTTATAACCTTTTCCAACATTTTACCCACAACCGAAGTGAGGCTTACAGGTCTATAATTACCAGGGCTGTCTCTACTCCCCTTCTTGAACAAGAGGACAACATTTGCTATCCTCCAGTCTTCCGGCACTATTCCTGTCGACAATGATGACATAAAGATCAAGGACAAAGGCTCTGCAATCTCCTCCCGAGCTTCCCTGAGAATCCTAGGATAAATCCCATCTGGCCCAGGGGACTTATCTATATCTCAGTATTCTCCTCAACAAAATTTTCATTCTCCACTGTAAATACTGACGCAAAATATTCATTTAACACTTCCCCTATCTCCTCTGATTCCGCACACAACTTCCCACTACTATCCTTGATTGGCCCTAATCTAACTCCAGTCATTCTTTTATTCCTGATATACCTATAGAAAGCCTTAGGGTTTTCCCTGATCCTATCCGCCAATGACTTCTCGTGTCCTCTCCTTGCTCTTCTTAGCTCTCCCTTTAGATCCTTCCTGGCTAGCTTGTAACTCTCAAGCGCCCTAACTGAGCCTTCACGTCTCATCCTAACATAAGCCTTCTTCTTCCTCTTGATAAGCGCTTCAACTTCTTTAGTAAACCACGGCTCCCTCGCTCGACAACTTCCTCCCTGCCTGACAGGTACATACTTATCAAGGACACACAGTAGCTGCTCCTTGAATAAGCTCCACATTTCGATTGTTCCCAACCCCTGCAGTTTCCTTCCCCATCCTACGCATCCTAAATCCTGCCTAATCGCATCATAATTTCCTTTCCCCCAGCTATAATTCTTGCCCTGCGGTATATACCTGTCCCTGCCCATCGCTAAGGTAAACCTAACCGAATTGTGATCACTATCACCAAAGTACTCACCTACATCTAAATCTAACACCTGGCCGGGTTCATTACCCAGTACCAAATCCAATGTGGCATCGCCCCTGGTTGGCCTGTCTACATACTGTGTCAGAAAACCCTCCTGCACACACTGGACAAAAACAGACCCATCTAAAGTACTTAATAACAGCTGGAGTGGTACTGAGTCCCACTCACACACCAGGAAATAGCCAATTCAATCCAGACTTGTGGCGAAGGGGAGTTGGAGTGAGGAGTGGAGAGTGGGGGAGGGCAGTGGGGGAGGGGAGTGGGGGATGGGAGAGGAGGGGAGTGGGGAGGGGAGTGGGGGAGCGAAGTGGGAAGAGGAGTGGAGAGGGGAGTGGAGGTGAGAGGGGAGGGGAGTATGTGAGGGGTGAGGAATAGGGGAAATGGAAGTGGAGTGGGTATGGGGAGGGGAGTGGAGGGGAGAGGTGGAGGTGAGTGGAGGAGGGGTGAGGGATAGGGGAGTGAAAAGTGGAGTGATGAAAGGAGTGGGGGAGGTGTGTACGGGAGTGGAGATTGGGGGACGAGAGTGGAGAGTGGGAAGTGGTGGAATTGAGTCGGGAGTGGGGAGTGGGGGAGAAGAGTGGAGAGGAAGCGTAGTGGGGGAGGAGATAGGAGGCAAGTGTGGGAGGGGAGGGGAGAGGAGGCGTAGTGGGGGAGGAGAGAGGAGGCAAGTGTGGGAGGGGAGGGGAGAGGAGGCAAGTGGGAGAGGGGAGGGGAGAGGAGGCGTGTGGGGGAGGGGAGGGGAGAGGAGGCGTAGTGGGGGAGGAGAGAGGAGGCAAGTGTGGGGGAGGGGAGTGGAGAGGAGGCGTAGTGGGGGAGGAGAGAGGAGGCAAGTGTGGGAGGGGAGGGGAGAGGAGGCGAGTGGGAGAGGGGAGGGGAGAGGAGGCGTGTGGGGGAGGGGAGGGGAGAGGAGGCGTAGTGGGGGAGGAGAGAGGAGGCAAGTGTGGGAGGGGAGGGGAGAGGAGGCGAGTGGGAGAGGGGAGGGGAGAGGAGGCGTGTGGGGGAGGGGAGGGGAGAGGAGGCAAGTGGGGGAGGGGAGGGGAGAGTTGTGGAGTGGGGAGGGGAGGGGAGAGTTGTGGAGTGGGAGGAGAGAGGGGGAGTGGGAGGGCTTTGGTGGAGGGGTGTGGGACATGTGGGAGGTCAGTTGGGAGTGGAAGAGTGGAGGAGGGGAGTAGAGGAGGGGAGTGGGGAGTGGGGAGTGAGAGGGGTGGGGGAATTGGGAGTTGGGGAGGGGAGTTGGAGTGTCTTGTATGTGAGTGGGGAGTGAGGAGTGGGGATTGGAGGAGGTGAGTGGGGAGTTGGGGAGGGGAGTGGGGGAGTGGAGTGGGGGAAGGGAGTGGTGTAAGGGAGTGGGGGAAGGGAGTGGGGGAATGGAGTGGGGAGTGAGGAGGGGGAGTGGGGGAGGGGCGTGGAGAGTGCGGGAGGGGAGTGAGGAGGAGGAGTGGGGGTGGGAGAGTGGGAATGTGACTTGGGAAGGGAGTGAGGATGGGGAGTGGGGGTGGGGAGTGGGCAGGTGAGTTGGGAGCGCAGGACTGAGAGTGGGGAAAGGATTGTGTGTGGGTGTGGTTGTGGGGAGAGGTAAGGAGGGCAATGAGGAGTGGGGGTGGGAAGTGGGGGAGGGGGGTGGGGGAGAGGAGTGGAGAGTGGGAGAGGGGAGTGGTGGACGGGAGTTTAGAGTGGGATAGGGGAGTGGAGAGTGGGGGAAATTGAGTCTGGAGTGGAGAGTGGGGGATGGAAGTGGGTAGTGGAGAATGGGGGAGTGGAGTGAGGACTGGGGGTGGGGAGTGGGGTGTGGGGGAGTGGAGTGGGGAGTGAGGAGAGGGGTGTGGAGGAGCGTTGCGGGGTGTGGGGGTGGGGGTGGGTGATGGGAGTGGGGTAGGGGAGTGGGGTTGTGAGATGGGAGTGTGGAGTGGGGGAGGGGAGTGAGGAGTCGGGGAGGGAATGTGGAGTGGGGAGTGGGTGTGGGGGGTGGGGTGTGGGGGAGGGGACTGGTGAGTGGGTGACATGAATGAGGAGTAGGGAGGGGAGTGTGGAGTTGGAAGTGGATTTGGGAGTGAGGAGTGGGCAGTGGGGTAGTGGGGCGTGATGTGGGGAGAGAGGAGTGGGGAGTGATGGAGTGGGGAGTGGAGTGAGGAGTGGGGAGTGGGGTTGGGGAAGGGATGGTTGAGAGGGGAGTGTGTGAGGGGAGTGGAGAGTGAGGAGTAGAGTGGGGAGTGAGTAGTGGGCAGTGGGGGAGTGGGGAATGGTGTGGGGAGTGAGGAGTAGTGAGTGGATTGGGGAGTGAGGAGTGGGGAGTGAGGAGTGGGGAGTGGGGAGTTGGGAGTGGGGAGTTGAGTGGGGAGTGAGAAGTGGGGAGTGAGAAGTGGGGAGTGGGGGAGTGGAGTGAGAAGTGGGTAGTAGGGAGTGGGGGAGTGGAGAGGGGAGTGAGGAGTGGGGTGTGGGGGAGGGGAGTTGGGAGTGGGGGAGGGGAGTGGGGAGTGGGTGAGGGGAGTGGGGTTTGTGGGAGGGGAGTGAGGAGTGGGGGAGGGGAGTGAGCAGTGCGGGAGGGGGATTGGGGATTGGGTAGTTGGGGAGGGGAGTGGTAAGTCGGTGAGGGGAGTGGGGGAGGGGAGTGAGGAGTGGGGAGTGGTGTGGAGAGTGAGGAGTGGAGAGTGGGAGAGAGGTGAGTGGGGGAGTGGGGAGTGAGGAGTCGGGGAGTGGGGAGTGAGGAGTCGGGGAGTGGGGAGTGGAGTGGGGAGTGAGGAGTGGGTGAGTGGGGGAGTGGGGAGGTGGTGGGGTGTGTAGGAGTGGAGTGATAGAGGGGCAGGGCCTTGTCGGGGAGGGGGAGTGCGGGGGGGAGTGGGGGAGAGGAGTAAGGGAGGGTAGTGGGGAGGATAGTGGGGGAGGGTAGAGGGGAGTGGGTGAGTGGAGGGGGAGGTGAGGGGAATGGAGAGTGAGGACAGGGGAGTGAGGAGTGGGGAGTGGGGGAGGGGAGTGTGGAGTGCGGGAAGGGAGTGGGGAGGGAGAGGGGGTGAGGAGTTAGGGAGGGTAGTGAGGGAGGAGAGTGAGGGGTGCGGTGTTGAGGAGGGTAGTGCGGAGTGAGGAGTGGGGTAGGGATGAGCGGATTGTGGGAGAGGAGTGGGGGAGGGTGGTGGGGAGGGCAATGGGGGAGGGGAGTGAGGGAGGGGGAGTTGTGGAGGGGAGTGGGGGAAATGGAGTGGGCGAGGCAGATAGGCAAGTGGGGAGGGGAGTGGAGAGTGAGGAGTGGGGGAGGGGTGAGTGGAGTATGTGAGGGGTGTGGATGAGGGGAGTGGGGAGGGGAGTGAAGGATGGAAGTGAGGGATGAGAGTTGAGAAGTGGAGTGGGGGAGGGGAGTGCGGTAGTGGAGCGGGGAGTGAGGGAGGGGAGGGTGATGTGAGTGGGGGAGGGGCAGTGGGATTCGGGGATGGGAGTGGGGAAGGAGAAGGAGTGTGAGGGGGAGAAGGAGGTGAGTGGGAAGTGTACGGTAGGGTAGAGTGGAGTTGGGAGTGGAGTGGAGGATGGGAGTGAGGGAGGAGAGTGGGGGAGTGGTGAAGCGGAATGAAGGAGGGGGAGGGGGAGCGGTGTGGGTGAGGGTAATAGGGGACAGAAGTGTGGGAGGGGAGTGGGGGAGGGGAAGGGGAGTGGGAGACGGGAGGGGAGGAGGGAGGGGTGCGGGGAGCGGAATGGGGGTGGGCAGTGGGGGAGGGGAGTGGGGAGGGGAGTGGGGGAGGGTAGTGGAGGTTGGGGGTAGGGGAAGGGAGGCAGAAGAGGAGTGGGGAGGTGCTGGGGAGTGTAGGAGGGGGTGTTGCGTGAGGGGGAAGGGGAGGGAAGGGTTGATGGGACTGGGGGAAAGGTGTGGGGGAAGGGATTGGGGATGGGGCGTGAGGGAGGGGGAGGGCAGAGCAGAAGGGGCACGGGGGAGGGAGAGTGGGGGAGGGTGAGTGGGATTGGGGGAGGGTAGTGGGGAGTGAGAGGGAGTGTGAGGGGAGAGGGTGGTGAGTGGGCGGTAAAGGGGACGGGAGAGAGGAGTAGGAACTAGAGTGGAGGATGCGAGTGAGGGAGGAGAGTGGGGAGTGTGGGAGGGGAGTGCAGGGGGTTGGGGAGGGGAGTAGGGGAGGGGACTGGGCAGGGGAGGGTGAGGGGAGCAGGGAGAGGAATGTGCAAGGTGGCAGTGAGAGTGGAGTGGGAAATGGGAGTGAGTTTGCAGTGTTGGTTAGAGGACGGAAGAGGGGTGTGGGGAAGGGAGGGGAGTTGGTAGGGCAGTGGAGAAGGGATGTGGGGAAGGGGACTCGTGGAGGGTAACGGGGTAGGTGGATGGTAGTGGGGGAGGTGAGTGGCGGAAGGAAATGGGGTTAGCCAATGAGGAGTAGGGTAGGTGAGTGGTGGAGGGGATTGGGGAGGGGGAGAAGGGGAGAGGGAAGGGAGTGGGGGAATAGAGTGGGGAAGGGGAGGGGGAAGGGCAGGGAGGGGGATGGGAGTGGTAGAGGGGGAGCAGGAAGGGAATAAGGGAGGGAAGTGGGGTGGGGTGCAGGGAACAGGGAGGGGAGTTGGAGAGTGGGGGTGCAAAGTTAGGGGACTGGGGGAGGGTGAGTGGGGCAGGGGGAGGGTTGTGGGGAGGGAGAGGGGATATGAGGGGGAGAGGGTGGTGACTGAAAGGGTGTACGGGAGGGGAGAGAGGAGTGAGGAGTGGAGTGGCGGATGGGAGTGAGGCAGGAGAGTAGTGGAGTGGGGGAGGGAGTGGGGAATGGGGTCTTGGAGTGGGGGAGTGGAGTGAGGATGTGAGTGGAGGAGGGGGATGTGAGAAGTTAAGGGGAGTGATGCAGGGGAAGGGGAGTAGGGGAGAGGGGGAGTGGGGAGGGGTAGGGAATGGGAGACGGGAGTGAGTGTGCAGAGTGTGGTGGGGAGGGGGAGGGAGGGGAGTGGAGTGAGGAAAGGAGGGGAGTGGACAGGGCAGTGGAGAAGGGGACTCGCGGAGGGTAGTGGGGGAGGTGTGGGGTAGTGGGGGAGGGTAGTGGGTAAGGGTACTGGGGGAGGGTAGTGAAAGATGGGAATGGCGGAGAGGAGTGGGGGAGGCCGATGAGAAGTAGGGGGTGGGTGTTGTGGAAGGGATTGGGGAGGGGGTAAGGCGGAAGGGGGAAGGGGAGATGGAAGGGAGTGGGGGAATAGAGTGGGGAGGGAGGGGGAAGGGCGGGGAGGGGGATGGGAGTGATAGAGGGGGAGCAGGAAGGGAATAAAGGAGGGCAGTGGGATGGAGTGCAGGGAACAGGGAGGGGAGTTAGGGGAGTGGGGGAGAGTGAGTGGGGCAGAGGGAGGGTTGTGGGGAGGGAGAGGGGATGTGAGGGGGAGAGAGAGGGTATGTGAGGGGGAGAGTGTGGTAAGTGAAGGGGTGTAGGGGAGGTTAAAGAGGAGTGGGGAGTGTAGTGGTGGATGGGAGCGAGCGAGGAAAGTGGTGGAGTGGGGGATGGGTGGGGAATGGGGGCTTGGAGTGGGGGAGGTGGAGGGGGAAGGGGAGTTTGGGAATGGAGTGGGGAGGGGGATGTGGGACGGGAAGGGCAGGGGAGGGGAGAGTGGCAGGGGAGGGGGAGTAGGGGAGTGGGGAGGGGGAGGGAAGTGGGAGATGCAGGTGAGTGTGCAGCGTGTGGTGCGGGAGGGGAGAGGGGAGTGGAGTGGGGAAAGGAGGCGAGTGGACAGGGCAGTGGGGAAGGGGACTCGAGGAGGGTAGTGGGGGAGGTGTAGGGTAGTGGGGGAGGGCAGTGAAAGATGGGAGTGGTGGAGGGGAGTGGCGGAAGCCGATGAGAAGTAGGGGGTGGGTGTTGTGTAGGGGATTGGGGAGGGGGAAGGGGGAAGGGGAGAGGGAAGGGAGTGGGGGAATAGAGTGGGCATGTTGAGGGGGAAGGGCGTTGTGGTGGGGGGTGGGGGAGGGGGAGGGGAAGGGAATGGGGAGGGTAGTGGGGGAGGGGGAGGGGAGTGGAGAGGGGATTGGGGGAGGGGAGTTGAGGAGGAGGGGGTGTTGGGGAGGAGAGTGGAGGGGTAAGTGGGAGGTTGTTGGGGAGGAGAGGGGAGGGGGTAGGTGATGGGGTATTGGGGAGGAGAGGGGAAAGGGACTGGGGGTGGGGGAAGGGAATGGGGGAGGGGAGTGGGGAGGGGAGTGGAGAGGGCAATGGGAGAGGGGAGGTGGAGGTGAGTGAGGAGGATGAGGGGAGTGAATGTGTGAATTGGGGAAGTGGAAAGGGGAGGGGAGTCATGAGGGGCGTGGGGAAGGGAGGGAAGTGGTTAGATAGGTGTTGAAGGGGGTGAGGGAGGGAAGAGGGGATGGGAGTGGGGGAGTGGAGTGGGAGAGGGTGAGTGGTCTTGGGGGAGTGCGAGTGGTATTGGGGGAGGGTGCGTGGGATTGGGCGAAGGTGAGTGGGATTGGGGGAGGGGAGTGGGATTGGGGGAGGGTGAGTGGAATTGGGAGAGGGTGGTGGGGAGTGGCGTGGAGGATGTGAGTGAGGGAGTAGGGGATGTGGCAGGGGGGTGGGGGATGGAGATGTGGCAAGGATATTAGGAGGGGAGTGAGAGAGCAAAGATGGGAGAGATGGAGAGGAGTGGGGGAGCGCAGAGTTGGGGGTTAGGGGACGGGATTGGGGAGGGGAGCGGGGGAGGGAAGTGGGGGAGGGGTTGGGGTGTTGGGCAGGAGAGGAGGGTGAGGAAGGGAGTGTGGGAGGGGTTGGGGTAGGGAGTGTGGCAAGTCGGGGAGGAGTGGTGGGATTGGCAGAAGAGTGGGGGAGGGGAGTGGGGGAGGGGAGTGGGAGAGGTGTGTTGGGGAGGGGAGTTGGGGAGGGGCGTGAGGGAGGGGTTGGGGGGGGTAAGGGTTGGGGAGGGAGGGGAGTGAGGGAGGGGAGTGGGGAGAGGAGTGAGGGAGGGGTCGGAGAAAAAAGGGAGTGGGGGAATGGAGTGGGGAAGAGGAGGGGAGTTCGGGGGTGGGGGAGGGGAGTGGGAGTGGATTGGGGTGGGGAGGGTTCTGCTGGAGGGGTGTGCGGGAGAGGAGTGGGTGAGGTGAGGGAGTGGGGGAGGGGAATGGGAGACGGGACTGGGTGAAAGAAGTGGGAGTTAGGGAGGGACTAGGAAAGGGGAATGGGGGAAGGCGAGTGGGAAAATTGGAGTGAGTGTGTGAGGTGGGGTAGGGGAAAGGAGGGGAGTTGGGAAGGGGTGGGGGAGGGAAGGGCGGTGGGAGATGTAGGAGAGGAAGCGGAGTGGAGTAGGGGGCTGTGAGGGGAGGGAGATGTGAGAGGTGAAGGGAGTCGCGGAGGGGAGGGCAATGGGGGCAGCGGGTGTGGAGGAGGAAAGTGGGGGAGGGGATTGAGGGATGGGAGATGAGTGGGAAGATGAGTGGGGAGGGAAATGGGGGAGGGGAGTGGGCGAGTGGAGGGGTGGGGAGAGGATGGGGAGAGGAGTGGGGGAGAGGAGTGGGGGAGAGGAGTGGGGAAGAGGAGTGGGGGAGAGAAGTGGGGAGAGGAGGGGTGGGGAGTGGAAGGGGAGAGGAATGGGGAGGGGACGGGTAAGGGAGTGAGTGAATGGAGTGGGTGGGATAGCAAATTGGGTTAAGGAGGGGGAAGAGAGTGGGGGAGAGGTGTTGGAGAGGGTGAGTGCGGAGGGCAGTGGACTGAGGAGGGGAATGTACGAGGGCAGTGGAGGAGGGGCGTGGGGGAAGTGAGAGTGGGGAGGGAAATGGGAGGGGAGTGGGGAGTGGGGTAGGTGAGTGGGGGAGAGTAGTGGGGGAGGGGAGCTCTTGGGGAGGGAAGAGGCTGGGGGAGCGGTTTGAGGAAGGGGAGTGGGGGAGGGGAGTAGGGAGGAGTGGGGGAGGGGAGTGGGGGCGGAGTGGGGGAGGGGAGTGGGGGGAGGGGACTGGGGACAGGAGTGAGGGGAGGGGTTGGGGAGGGAGGGAAGAGGGGGAATAGAGTGGGCAGAGGGACGTTAGGGGAGTGCAGCGCGGAGTTAGCAGAGTGGGTGAGGGGATTTGGAGTTGGGAGTGGGAGGAGTGGGGGAGGAGTGCGGGGGTAGTGGGGGAGGGTTGGAGGAGGGAAGTGTGGGAGGAGTGGGGGAGAAGTGGGGGAGGGGTGGGCGAAGGGAGTGGGGGGAGGGGTTTGGGGACAGGAGTGAGAGGAGGGGTTGGGGAGTGAGGGGAGTGGAGTGGGGAGAGGGTAGTTAGGGGAATGGAGGAGGGGATTTGCAGTTGGGAGTGTGAGGGGAGTGGAGGGGAGGGGGTGGGGAGGCATGTGGCAGAGGGGCAGGGATGTGGGGGAGGGAGAGGTGGAATGAGGATGTAGGGGAACGAGAGTGGGTTAGGGTTAGGGTGAGTGCGGGACGGGAGTGGGGGAGGGGAGTGTGGGGAGAGTTGGGGAGGGCAGAGTGGGAGGGAAGGGGGAGGGGAGTGGGGGGCGGTAGTGGAGGATGGGAGTGGGGAGTGGAGTGGGGTGGAGGAGGACGGGAGTAGGGGAGGGGTGTTTGGAAGTGGAGCGGGGTAATGGTAGGGGAGGGAGAGAAGTGGGAGATGGGAGGGAGTGGAGTGGGGAGGAGAGGGAGGGGATTGGGGGAGGGGGACAGGAGAGCTGGGAGTGGGTAGGGCTTAGGGGCACGGGAGTGGGGGTGAGGTGGGGTTGGGAGGGTTGTGAGGGAGGGGATTTGGTGCAGGGTGTTGGGGGGAGGTAGAGGGGCAGGGGTATGGGCGAGGGGAGCGGGGGAGGGGCGGGGGTGAAGGTGAGTCGGCAGAGGAGTTGGGAGGGGTGTTTGGCAGGGGAGGTGGAGGGTGGGGAGTGGGGAAGGGGAGTGGGGGACGAGGGACGGGAGAGAAGGGAGTGGGGGAGGGGAGTTGACCGAGTGGGGTGGGTAGTGGCGGAGGGTAGTGGAGCAAGGTAGTGGGGGAGAGGGTTTTGAGGGTAGGGCAGATGGAGGGGAGTGGCGGATGGGTGTGTGTCAGAGGGAGTGTGGGAGTGGAAGTGGGGGATGTGAGAGGGAGGGCAGTGTGGAGGGAGACCAGGTCTGAGCGGGAGAGGATGCGAACAAGGGGTGTAGGGGAGCGAAGTGAGGAGTGGGGGCCTGGAGTGGACGATAGGAGTGAGAGAGGGAAGTGGGATGTGGGAGGGGAAAGGGGAGTGGGGACCGGGGACGAGTGGGGGAGGGGTGCGTTGAGGGGAATGGCAGAATGAGAGGGGAGGTGAGTGGGGAATGCGGAAGTAGAGTGGAGGATGGGGAGTGGGGAAATAGGAGAGGGGAAGGGGAGGGTGTGTAATGGTGAGGGGGAGGGGAGTGTTAGGGGGAGGGGAGTGTGAGGGGAGGGAGAGGGTAGTGTGGAAGGAAGTTGGGGAGGGGAGTGGGGGATGGGGAGGGGGAGTGTGGCAGAGAGTGGGGAGGGGAGTTTGAGAGGAGAGTGGGGGAGGGCAATGGTCAGAAAGGAGGGGGAAAGTGGGAGGAGGAGTGTGGAAGAAGGAGAGAGTGCGAGATTGGCGGAGGGGAGAGTGGAAGGGAGTGGGGGAAGGGAGTGGGGGAGAGGGTAGGGGAATGAAGAGGGGGCGGGAGGAGGAGGGGAATGAAGAGGGGGAGGGAGGGAAATGTGGGGGGAATGAAGAGGGGGAGGGAGGGGAAGGTGGAGGGGAAATAAGAGGGGGAGGGAGGGGGTGGTGGAGGGGAATGAAGAGGGGGGAGGGGAGGTGGAGGGGAATGAAGGGGGCGGGAGGGGGTGGTGGAAGGGAATGCAGAGGGGCAGGGAGGTAGAGGTGGAGGGGAATGAAGAGGGGGGAGGGGGTGGAGGGCAATGAAGAGGGGGAGGGAGGGGGAGGTGGAGGAGAATGAAGAGGGGGAGGGAGGGGGAGGGAGGGGGAGGTGGAGGAAAATGAAGAGGGGGAGGGAGGGGGAGGTGGAGGGGGATGAAGAGGGGGAGGGAGGGTGTGGTGGAGGGGAATGAAGAGAGGGAGGGAGGGGTGGTGGAGGGGAATGAAGAGGGGGAGGGAGGGGTTGGTGGAGGAGAAAGAAGAGGGGGAGGGAGGGGGTGGTGGAGGAGAATGAAGAGGGGGAGGGAGGGGCAGGTGGAGGGGAATGAAGAGGGGAAGGGAGGGGGAGGTGGAGGGGAATAAAGAGGGGAGGGAGGGGGTGGTGGAGGGGAATGAATAGGGGGAGTGAGGGGGTGGAGGAGGGGAATGAAGAGGGGGAGGGAGGGTGTGGTGGAGGGGAATGAAGAGAGGGAGGGAGGGGTGGTGGGGGGGAATGAAGAGGGGGAGGGAGGGGTTGGTGGAGGAGAAAGAAGAGGGGGAGGTGGAGGAGAATGAAGAGGGGGAGGGAGGGGCAGGTGGAGGGGAATGAAGAGAGGGAGGGAGGGGTGGTGGAGGGGAATGAAGAGGGGGAGGGAGGGGTTGGTGGAGGAGAAAGAAGAGGGGGAGGGAGGGGGTGGTGGAGGAGAATGAAGAGGGGGAGGGAGGGGCAGGTGGAGGGGAATGAAGAGGGGGAGGGAGGGGGAGGTGGAGGGGAATGAAGAGGGGAGGGAGGGGGTGGTGGAGGGGAATGAAGAGGGGGAGGGAGGGGAGGTGGAGAGGAATGGAGGGAGGGGGAGTCGGAATGGAATGAATAGGGGGTGTGAGGGGGTGGTGGAGGGGAATGAAGAGGGGGAGGGAGGGTGTGGTGGAGGGGAATGAAGAGAGGGAGGGAGGGGTGGTGGGGGGAATGAAGAGGGGGAGGGAGGGGTTGGTGGAGGAGAAAGAAGAGGGGGAGGTGGGTGCGGTGGAGGAGAATGAAGAGGGGGAGGGAGGGGCAGGTGGAGGGGAATGAAGAAGGGGAGAGAGGGGGAGGTGGAGGGGAATGAAGAGCTGAAGGAGGGGGAGGTGGAGGGGAATGAAGAGGGGGAGGGAGGGGAGGTGGAGAGGAATGGAGGGAGGGGGAGGTGGAGTGGAATGAATGGGGGAATGAGGGGGTGGTGGAGGGGAATAAAGAGGGGGAGGGAGGGGGTGGTAGAGGGGAATGAAGAGGGGGAGAGAGGGGGTATGGAGGAGAAAGAGGAGGGTGTGGGATGGCATGATGGATGATAATGAAGAGGTGGAGGGAGGGGTGGTGGAGGGGAATGAAGAGGGGGTGGGAGGGAGTGGTGGAAGGTAATGAAGAGGGGGAGGGAGGGGGAGGTGGAGGGGAATGAAGAGGGGGAGGGAGGGGATGGTGGAAGGTAATGAAGAGGAGGAGGGTGGGGGAGGTGGATGGGACCGAAGAGGGGGAGGGAGGGGGAGGTGGAGGGGAATGAAGAGAGGGAGGGAGGGGTTGGTGGAGGAGAATGAAGAGGGGGAGGGAGGGGGTACGGAGGAGAAAGAAGAGGGTGTGGGAGGGGGTGATGGATGATAATGAAGAGGTGGAGGGAGGGGGTGGTGGAGGGGTATGAAGAGGGGGAGGGAGGGGGTGGTGGAGGGTAATGAAGTGGGGGAGGGAGGTGGAGGTGAAGGGGAATGAAGAGGTGGAGGGAGGGGGTGGTCGAGGGTAATGAAGAGGGGGAGGGAGGTGGAGGTGGAGGGGAATGAAGAGGGGGAGGGAGGGGGAGGTGGAGGGGAATGAAGAGGGGGAGGGAGGGGGTGGTGAGGGGAATGAAGAGGGGGAGGGAGGGGTTGGAGGAATTGAATGAGGTTGGGGCCGGAGGGGCTGGTGGAGGGGAATGAAGATGGGGGAGGGGGTGGTGGATGGGAATGACGAGTGGGAGGGAGTGGTGGTGGAGAGGAATGAAGAGGGGCAGGGAGCGGGAGGTGGGGAATGAAGAGGGGGAGGGAGGGGGTGGTGGGGAATGAAGAGGGGGAGGGAGGGTGTGGTGGGGAATGAATAAGTGGAGGGAGGGGGTGGTGGAGGGGAATGAAGAGGGGGAGGGAGGGGGAGGTGGGGAATGAAGAGCGGGAGGGAGGGGGTGGTGGGGAATGAAGAGGGGGAGGGAAGATGTGGTGGAGGGGAATGAAGAGGGGGAGGGAGGGGGAAATGGAGGGGAATGAAGAGGGGGAGGGAGGGGGTGGTGGAGGGTCATGAAGATGGGGAGGGAGAGGGTGGTGGAGGGCAATGGAGAGGGGGAGGGATGCGGTGGTGGAGTGGAATGGAGAGGGTGAGGGAGGGGGTGGTGGAGTGTGGTAGCGGAGTGGGTGATGGGTTTGGGGTAGGGGTGTGGGGTTGGGGTGTTGTGGAGCAGAGTGTGGTCTGGGAAGTGGGGGAGGGTAGTGGGGGATGGCAGTGTGGGGTGGGAGTGTGGTAGAGACGGGCAGTGAGGACGTGAATGTAAGCGGAGTGGGGTAGGGGTGTGGGAGAGGGAAGTGGGGGAGTGGGGTAGGTTAGTGTGAGAGGGGAGTTGGGGAGTGGGGGAGGGGAATGGGGAGGCGAGTGAGGGAGGGCAGCGGGGGAGGGTAGTGGGTGAGGGGAGTGGGGGAGGGGAGTGGGGGTGGGTTTGAGGGAGGGGAATTGTGGAGGGGGGTTGTCGAGGGTGTGGGGTAGGGGAGTGGGGTATGGGAGTTGTTGAGGGGACTGGGGGAGATGAGTTAAGGTGCGGGGTTGGGGAGTAGAGTTGGGGAGGGGAGTTAGGGAGGGGAGTTGGGGAGGGGAGTGGGGTAGGGGAGTGAGGTAGGGGAGTGGGGTAGGGGAGTGAGGTAGGGGAGTGCAGTAGGGGAGTGAGGTAGGGGAATGTAGGAGGGCAGTTGGGGAAAGGAGTGGGGGAGGGGAGTGGGGTAGGGGAGTTGGTTAAGTGTGTGGGGTAGGGGAGTGGGGGAGGGGATTGAGGTAGTGTTATGGGGAGGGGATTGAGGTAGTGGATTGGGGGAGGGGAGTGGGGGAGGGGAGTGGGGTGGGGTAGTGGGGTAGGGGAGTGGTGGAGTGGGGTGGGGTAGTGTGGTAGGGGAGTGGTGGAGTGGAGTGGGGTTGGGTAGTGGGGTGGGGTAGTGGGTTAGGAGAGTGGAGATGGGGAGTGGGGGTGCAGAGTTGTGTCAGGGAGAGTGGTAGGGGTGGGCTCTAAGGAGGTGGAGGGAAGGGGAGTGGGGAGGGGAGTTGGGGAGGGGAGTTGGAGAGGGAAGAGGGGTAGGGGAGTGGGGTGAGTCGTGATGTAGGGGAGTGGGGGAGGGGAGTGGTGGAGGGAAGTGGTGTGTTGGAGTGGCTGAGGGGAGTGGCGGATGGGAGTGGATGAGGGGAGGGGGGGGCAGTGAGGAGGTGGAGGAAAGGGGAGTGAGGCAGGGCAGTGGGGTTGGGGAGAGCAGTGAGGATTTGGCGGGAAGGGGAGTGGGGAGGGTAATGGGGAGGGGAGTGGGGGAAGGGTGTGTGATAGGTCAGTGGAGTAGGGGAGTGGGGTAGGGGTGTGGGGTAGGGGTGTGGGGTAGGGGAGTGGGGTAGGGGAGTGGGGGTGGGGAATGGGGGAGGGGAGTGGGGGAGGGGAGTGAGGTAGATGTGTGGGAGAGGGGATAGAGGGAGTGGAATGGGGGAAGGGATTGGGGGAAGGGAGTGGGGTAGGGTCGTGGGGGCGGTAACTGGTGGAGTGGAGTGAGGTAGGGCAGTTTGAGACGGGAGTGGTGTGGGGGTGTGGGGTAGGGGAGGGCAGTGAGCAGGTGGAAGGAAGGGGAGTGACGTGGGGAGTGAGAGAGGCAGTGGCGTAGGGGAGCTGGGTAGGGGAGGGCAGTGAGGAAGAGAATGAAGGGGAGTGGGGGAGGGAAGTGAGTTAGGGGAGTGGGGTAGGGGAGTGGGAAAGTGCAGTGGGAAAGGGGAGTGGGTAGGGGAGTGCAGTGAGGAGGTGTAGAGAAGGGGGGTGGGGGAGGGTATTGGGGTCGGAGTGTTGGGAAGCGGAGTTGGGTAGGGGTGTGGGTTAAGTGTGTGGTGTCAGGGAGTGGGGTAGGGGAGTGTAGTAGCAGAGTGGGGTAGGGTCGTAGGGGAGCGAGTGGGGTAGGGGTGTGGGGGAGGCATGTGGGGTCGTGGAGTGGGGTAGGGGAGTTTTGGAGGGGAGTGCGGAAGGGGAGTGGGGGAGTGGAGCAGGGTAGGGAAGTGGGGTAGGGGAGTGGGGAAGGGTAGTGGGGGATGGGAGTGTGGTAGGGGAGGGCAGTGAAGAGGTGCTGGGAAGCGGAGAGGTGGACGGGAGTGGGGGAAGGGGAGTGGGGGAGGGGGTGGGGTATGGAAGTGGGGCAGGGGAATGGGGAAGGGGAGTCGGGTAGTGGAGTTGGGTAGGGGAGTGATTTAGGGGATTGGGGCAGGGGAGCGCAGTGAGGAGGTGGAGAGAAGGGGAGTGGGGGAGGGTATTGGGGTCGGAGTGTTGGGAAGCGGAGTTGGGTAGGGTGTGGTGTCAGGGAGTGGGGTAGGGGAGTGTAGTAGCAGAGTGGGGTAGGGTCGTAGGGGAGCGAGTGGGGTAGGGGTGTGGGGGAGGCATGTGGGATCGTGGAGTGGGGTAGGGGAGTTGTGGAGGGGAGTGCGGAAGGGGAGTGGGGGAGTGGAGCAGGGTAGGGAAGTGGGGTAGGGGAGTGGGGAAGGGTCGTGGGGGATGGGAGTGTGGTAGGGGAGGGCAGTGAAGAGGTGCTGGGAAGCGGAGAGGTGGAAGGGAGTGGGGGGAGGGGAGTGGGTGAGGGGGTGGGGTATGGAAGTGGGGCAGGGGAATGGGGAAGGGGAGTCGGGTAGTGGAGTTGGGTAGGGGAGTGATTTAGGGGATTGGGGCAGGGGAGCGCAGTGAGGAGGTGGAGGGAAGGGGAGTGGGGGAGTAGAGTCGGGGAGGTGTCTGGGGTAGGGGAGTTGGGTAGTGGAGGGCAGAGAGGAGGTATGGGAAGGGGAGTGGGGGAGGGGTGTGGGGTTGGAGAGTTGGGGTGCGGAGTGGGGTCGGGGAGTGGTGTCGGGGATTTGGGTGGGGGAGTGGGGGAGCAGAGTGGCGGAGGGGAGTGTGGTATGGGTGTGGTAACGGGGATTGGATAAGGGAGTCGGGTAGGGGAGTTGTGAAGGGGAGTGCGGTAGGTGAGTGAGGGAGCGTGGTGGGGGATAGGTGTGTGGTAGGGGAGGGAAGTGAGGAGGTGCAGGGAATCGGAGTGGTGGACGGGAGGGGAGTGGGGGAGGGGGTGGGGTAGGGGAGTGGGAGAGGAGAGTGGGGGAGGCGAGTGGGGGAGGCGAGTGGGGGAGGCGAGTGTGAGGAGGGGAGTGGGGGTGGGGAGTGCGGTAGGGGTTTTGGGGTAGGGGATTTGGGGAAGGGAGTGCGGGAGGGGAGTGGGGGAGGGGTGTGGGGGAGGGGAGTGGGGGAGGGGAGTGGGGAGGGGAGTGGGGAGGGGTGTGGGGGAGGTTAGTGTGATGGGGAGTGGGGGAAGGGAGTGGGGGAGGGGAGTATGGGAGGAGAGTTGGGGAGGGTAGAGGGTTAGGGGAGTGAGGGAGCGGAGTGGGGGAGGGGAGAGAGGGAGGGGAGTGGGGGAGGGGAGTGAGGAAGGGGAGTTGAGGAGGGGAGTGGGGGAGAGGGGTGGAGTAGGGCAGTGGGGTATGGGATTAGTTGAGGGGAGCGGGCGAGGAGAGCTGGGGAGGGGGGTGGGGTAGGGGTGTGGGTAGCGGAGTGGGGGAGGGGCGTTGAGGCAGGAAGTGAGGTGAGGAGTGGGGGAGGGGTGTTGTGGTGGAGCGGAGTGGTGGAGGGGAGTGCGGGAGGGGAGTGGGGGAGGGGATTGGGGGAGGGGAGTGGGAACCTGGGAGTGGGGGAGGGGAGTGGGGGAGGGGAGTGGGGGAGGGTTGTGGGGGGGAATGGGGAATGGGAGTTGGGAGGGGAGTGGGGGAGGGGAGTGGGGGAGGGGAGTGGGGGAGGGGTGTGGGGGAGGGGAGTGGGGAGGGGAGTGGGGAGGGGAGTGGGGAGAGGCGTGATGCAGGGGAGTTGAGGAGGGGAGTTGAGGCAGGGGAGTTGAGGCGGGGAGAGGAGTGTGGGAGAGGAGTGGGGAGAGGAGTGGGGGAGAGGAGTGGGGTAGAGGAGTGGGGGAGGGGATTAGGGGACGGCGTGGGGGACGGGCGTGGGGGAGTGGGGTCGGGTTGTGGGGTCGGGGAGTGGGTTCGGGGTGTGGGGTCGGGGTGTGGGGTCGGGGAGTGGGGTCGGCGAGTGGCGTCGGGGAGTGGGGTCGGGGAGTGGGGTCGGGGAGTGAGGGAGGGGAGCGCAGTGAGGAGGTGGAGGGAAGGGGATTGGGGGAGTGGAGTGGGAGAGGTGTCTGGGGTAGGGGAGTTGGGTAGTGGAGGGCAGTGAGGAGGTGGAGGGAAGGGGAGCGGGGAGGAGAGTGGGGTAGGAGAGTTGGGGAGCGGAGTGGGGTAGGGGAGTGAGGTAGGGGGTGGGTAGGGGAGTGGGGTAGGGGAGTGGGGTATGGGAGTGGGGTAGGGGTGTGGTGCCTGGGAGTTTGGTAGGGGAGTGGGAGAGCGGAGTGGGGGAGCAGAGTTGGGGAGGGGAGTGTGGTAGGGGTGTGTGGTAGGGGAGTGTGGTAGGGGAGTGTGGTAGGGGTGTGGTGACGTGGGTTTGGGTAGGGGAGTCGGGTAGGGGAGTTGTGGAGGGTTGTTGTGCAGGGGAGAGCAGTAGGCGAGTGGGGGAGGGGATTTGGGGGAGGGGATTTGGGGTCGGGGATTTGGGGTGGGGGATTTGGGGTAGGGGATTTGGGGGAGGGGAGTGGGGAGGGGAGTGGGGGTGGGGAGTGGGGGAGGTGAGTGTGGGAGAGGAGTGGGGGAGTGGAGTGGGATAGGGAAGTTGGCTAGCTGAGTGAGGGAGCGTAGTGGGGGATAGGTGTGTGGTAGGGGAGGGCAGTGAGGTGATGCAGGGAATCGGAGTGGTGGACGGGAGGGGAGTGGGGGAGGGGGTGGGGTAGGGGAGTGGGGGAAGCGAGTGGGGGAGGCGAGTGGGGGAGGGGAGGGGGGAGGGGAGTGCGGTAGTGGTTTTGGGGTAGGGGATTTGGGGAGGGGAGTGGGGGAGGGGAATGATGAGGGGAGTGGGGGAGGGGAGTGGGGGAGGGGAGAGGGGAGGGGTGTGGGGGAGGTTAGTGTGGTAGGGGAGTGTGGTAGGGGAGTGGGGAGGGGAGTGGGGGAGGGGAGTGGGGGAGGGGAGTATGGGAGGAGAGTTGAGGAGGGTAGAGGTTTAGGGGGTGAGGGAGGGGAGTGGCGGATGGGAGTGAGGGAGGGGAGTTGGGGAGGGGAGTGAGGAAGAGGAGTTGAGGAGAAGGAGTGGGGTAGGGGGGTGGAGTAGGGGAGTGGGGTATGGGAATATGTGAGGGGAGTGGGGGTGCAGAGCTGGGGAGGGGAGTGGGTAGGGGTGTGGAGTAGGGGAGTGGGGGAGGGGAATTGAGGCAGGGAGTGAGGTGAGGAGTGGGGGAGGGGTGCTGTGGTGGAGGGGAGTGGGGGAGGGGAGTGGGGGAGGGGAGTGGGGGAGGGGAGTGGGGGAAGGGAGTGGGAACCTGGGAGTGGGGGAGGGGAGTGGGGGAGGGTTGTGCGGTAGGGGAATGGGGAATGGGAGTGGGGGAAGGAGTGGGGGAGGGGGTAGGGGGAGGGGAGTGGGGAGGGGCGTGATGCAGGGGAGTTGAGGAGGGGAGTTGAGGCAGGGGGGTTGAGGAGGGGAGTTGAGGCAGGGGAGTTGAGGCGGGCAGGGGAGTATGGGAGAGGAGTGCGAGAGAGGAGTGGGGCAGAGGAGTGGGGGAGAGGTGTGCGGAGAGGAGAGGGGAGGAGAGTGGGGTAGAGGAGTGGGGGAAGGGATTAGGGGAAGGCGTGGGGGACGGGCGTGGGGTAGTGGGGTCGGGTTGTGGGGATCGGTTTGTGAGATCGGGGAGTGAGGTCGGGGAGTGGGGTCGGGGAGTGGGGTCGGGGAGTGAGGGAGGGGAGCGCACTGAGGAGGTGGAGGGAAGGGGAGTGGGGCTGTGGAGTGGGAGAGGTGTCTGGGATAGGGGAGTTGGGTAGTGGAGGGCTGTGAGGAGGTGGAGGGAAGGGGAGCGGGGAGGAGTGTAGTGTAGGAGAGTTGGGGAGCGGAGTGGGGTAGGGGAGTGGGGTAGGGGAGTGGGGTAGGGGTGTGGTGCCCGGGAGTTTGGTAGGGGAGTGGGAGAGCGGGGTTGGGGAGCGGAGTGGGGGAGGGGAGTGTGGTAGGGGAGTGTGGTAGGGGAGTGTGGTGGGGGAGTGGTGACGGGGGTTTGGGTAAGTGAGTCGGGTAGGGGAGTCGGGTCGGGGAGTTGTGGAGGGGGTTTGTGGAGGGGAGAGCAGTAGGCGAGTGGGGGAGGGGATTTGGGGGAGGGGATTTGGGGTGGGGATTTGGGGTAGGGGATTTGGGGTAGGGGATTTGGGGGAGGGGATTTGGGGGAGGGGAGTGGGGGAGGGGAGTGGGGGAGAGGAGTGGGGGAGAGGAGTGGGGGAGAGGAGTGGGGGAGAGGATTGGGGGAGGGGTGTTGCGGAGAGGAGAGGGGAGAAGAGTGGGGTAGAGGAGTGGGGGAGGGGATTAGGGGAGGGGCGTGTGGGGAGGAGATTAGGGGAGGGGCGTGGGGGAGGGGGTACGGGGAGTGGGGTCGGGGAGTGGGGTCGGGGAGAGGGGTCGGGGAGAGGGGTGGGGGAGTGGGGTCGGGGAGTGGGGGAGGGGAGAGCAGTGAGGAGGTGGAGGGAAGGGGAGTGGGGGTGTGGAGTGGGGGAGGTGTCTGGGGTAGAGCAGTTGTGTAGTGGAGGACAGTGAGGTGGTGGAGGGAAGGGGAGCGGGGGAGGAGTGTGGGTTAGGAAAGTTGGGGAGCGGAGTGGGTTAGGGGAGTGGGGTAGGGGTGTGATGCAGAGGAGTGGGGTCGGGGAGTGAGGGAGGGGAGCGCAGTGAGGAGGTGGAGGGAAGGGGAGTGGGGGAGTGGAGTGAGAGAGGTGTCTGGGGTAGGGGAGTTGGGTAGTGGAGGGCAGTGAGGAGGTGGAGGGAAGGGGAGCGGGGAGGAGTGTGGGGTAGGAGAGTTGGGGAGCGGAGTGGGGTAGGGGTGTAGAGTAGGGGAGTGGGGTAGGGGAGTGGGGAAGGGGTGTGGTGCCGGGGAGTTTGGTAGGGGAGTGGGAGAGCGTAGTGGGGGAGCGGAGTGGGGGAGGGGAGTGTGGTAGGGGAGTGTGGTAGGGGAGTGTGGTAGGGGTGTGGTGACGTGGGTTTGGGTAGGGGAGTCGGGTAGGGGAGTTGTGGAGGGGGGTTGTGGAGGGGAGAGCAGTAGGCGAGTGGGGGAGGGGATTTGGGGTAGGGGATTTGGGGGAGGGGATTTGGGGGAGGGGATTTGGGGTAGGGGAATGGGGGAGGGGAGTGGGGGAGGGGACTGGGGGAGAGGAGTGGGGGAGTGGAGCGGGGTAGGGAAGTGGGGTAGGTGAGTGAGGGAGCGTAGTGGGGGATAGGTGTGTGGTAGGGGAGGGCAGTGAGGTGGTGCAGGGAATCGGAGTGGTGGACGGGAGGGGAGTGGGGGAGGGGGTGGGGTAGGGGAGTGGGGGAGGCGAGTGGGGGAGGCGAGTTGGGGAGCCGAGTGGGGGAGGGGAGTGGGGGAGGGGAGTGCGGTAGGGGTTTTGGGGTAGGGGATTTGGGGAGGGGAGTGGGGGAGGGGAGTGATGAGGGGAGTGGGGGAGGGGAGTGGGGGAGGGGAGTGGGGAGGGGTGTGAGGAGGGGTGTGGGGGAGGTTAGTATGGTAGGGGAGTGGGGGAGGGGAGTGGGGGTGGGGAGTATGGGAGGAGGGTTGGGGAGGGTAGAGGGTTAGGGAAGTGAGGGAGGGGAGTGGGGGAGGGGAGTGAGGGAGTGGAGTGGGGAAGGGGAGTGAGGAAGGGGAGTTGAGGAGGGGAGTGGGGGAGGGGTGGTGGAGTAGGGGAGTGGGGTATGGGAGTAGGTGAGGGGAGTGGGGGAGGAGAGTTGGGGAGGGGAGTGGGGTAGGGGTGTGAAGTAGGGGGGTTGGGGAGGGGAGTTGAGGCAGGGAGTGAGGTGAGGAGTTTGGGAGGGGTGTTGTGGTGGAGTGGAGTGGGGGAGGGGAGTGGGGGAGGGGAGTGGGAACCTGGGAGTGGGGGAGGGGAGTGGGGGAGGGGAGTGGGGGAGGGTTGTGGGGGAGAGGAACGGGGAATGAGAGTGGGGAGGGGAGTGGGGGAGGGGAGTGGGGAGGGGAGTGGGGGAGGGGAGTGGGGGAGGGGTGTGGGGAGGGGAGTGGGGAGGGGAGTGGGGAGGGGAGTGGGAAGGGGCGTGATGCAGGGGAGTTGAGGAGGGGAGTTGAGGCAGGGGAGTTGAGGCAGGGGAGTTGAGGCGAGGAGGGGAGTGTGGGAGAGGAGTGGGGGCGAGGAGTGGGGCAGAGGAGTGGGGGAGGGGTGTTGCGGAGAGAGGAGGGGAGGAGAGTGGGGTAGAGGAGTGGGGGAGGGGATTAGGGGAGGGCGTGGGGGACGGGCGTGGGGGAGTGGGGTCGGGTTGTGTGGTCGGGGAGTGGGGTCGGGGAGTGGGGACGGGGAGTGAGGGAGGGGAGCGCAGTGAGGAGGTGGAGGGAAGGGGAGTGGGGGAGTGGAGTGGGAGATGTGTCTGGGGTAGGGGACTTGGGTAGTGGAGGGCAGTGAGGAGGTGAAGGGAAGGTGAGCGGGGAGGAGTGTGGGGTAGGAGAGTTGGGGAGCGGAGTGGGGTAGGGAAGTGGGGTAGGGGAGTGGGGTAGGGGTGTGCTGCCGGGGAGTTCGGTAGGGGAGTGGGAGAGCGGAGTGGGGGAGCGGAGTGGGGGAGGGGAGTGTGGTAGGGGAGTGTTGTAGGGGAGTGTGGTGGGGGAGTGGTAACGGAGGCTTGGGTAGGGGAGTCGGGTAAGGGTGTCGGGTCGGGGAGTTGTGGGGGGGGGTTGTGGAGGGGAGAGCAGTAGGCGAGTGGGGGAGGGGATTTGGGGTAGGGGATTTGGGGGAGGGGATTTGGGGGAGGGGATTTGGAGAGGGCAATGGTGGAGGGGAGTGGGGGAGGGGAGTGGGGCGTAGTGTGTTGGTGGTTAGTGTGGGAGGGGAGTGGGGGAGAGGAGTGGGGAGGGGAATGGGGAGGGTAGAGGTGGTGCGGAGTGGGGGAGTGGAGTGGGGGTGTGGAGTGGGGGAGGGGAATGGGGGAGGGGTGTTGCGGAGAGGAGAGGTGAGGAGAGTGGGGTAGAGGAGAGGGGAGGAGAGTGGGGTAGAGGAGTGGGGGAGTGCATTAGGGGAGGGGATTAGGGGAGGGGCATGGGGGTGAGGTAGAGGAGTGGGGGAGTGGGGTTGTGGAGTGGGATGGGGAGTGGGGTCTGGGGTAGGGTGAGTGGGGTCAGGGAGTGGGGTCGGGGAGTGGAGTAGGGATGTGGGTTAGGGGAGTGGGGGAGGGGAGTGAGGTAGGGGAGTGGGGGAGGGGAGTGGGGGAGGGGAGTGGGGGAGGGGAGTGTGGTAGGGGTGTGGTGACGGGGGGTTGGGTAGAGGAGTCGGGTAAGGGAGTTGTGGAGGGGACTGCGGTATGCGAGTGGAGTGGGGGAGGGGATTTGGGGGAGGGGATTTGGGGTACGGAATTTGGGGTAGGGGAGTGGGGGAGGGGAGTGGGGGAGGGGAGTAGGGGAGGAGTGTGCGGAGGAGTGTGGGGAGGAGTGTGGAGGAGGTTAGTGTGGGAGGGGAGAGGGGGAGGGGAGTGGGGGAGGGGAGTAGGGGAGGAGTGTGCGGAGGAGTGTGGGGAGGAGTGTGGAGGAGGTTAGTGTGGGAGGGGAGAGGGGGAGGGGAGTGGGGGAGGGGAGTGTGGTAGGGGTAGGGGGTGTGGTGACGGACGGTTGTGTAGGGGAGTCGGGTAGGGGAGTAGTGGAGGGGAGTGCGGTATGCAGGTGGAGTGGGGGAGGGTATTTGGGGAGGGTATTTGGGGGAGGGTATTTGGGGGAAGGGATTTGGGGAGGACTTTGGGGAGGAGAGTGGGGAGGAGTGTGGGGAGGAGTGTGGGGGAGGTTAGTGTGGGAGGTTAGTGTGGGAGGGGAGTGGGGGAGGGGAGTGGGGGAGGGGAGTGGGCAGGGGAGTTGGGGAGGGTAGTGGGTTAGGGAAATGGGGGAGGGTAGTGGGTTAGGGGAGTGAGGGAGGGGAGTTTGGGAGGGGCGTTAGGGAGGGGAGTTAGGGACGGGAGTTGAGGTGGGATGTGGGGGAGTGGAGTAGAGAGTGGAGTTCAGAGTGGAGTAGGGGAGTGGAGAAGGGGAGTGGGGTCTGGGAGTGGGGTAGGGGAGTGGGATAGGGGAGTGGGGGAGGGGAGTGGGGGAGGCGAGTGGGGGAGGGGAGTGTGGTAGGGGTGTAGTGACGGGGGGTTGGGTAGCAGAGTCGGGTAGGGGAGTTGTGGAGGGGAGTGCGGTTTATAGTGGAGTGGGGGAGGGGATTTGGGGGAGAAAATTTGGGGTAGGGGATTTGGGGTACGGAATTTGGGGTACGGAATTTGGGGGAGGGGAGTGGGGGAGGGGAGTGGGGGAGGGGAGTGGGGGAGGAGTGTGGGGGAGGTTAGTGTGGGAGGGGAGTGGGAGAGCGGAGTGGGGGAGGGGAGTGTGGTAGGGGGTGTGGTGACGGGGGGTTGGGTAGGGGAGTCGGGTAGGGGAGTTGTGGAGGGCAGTGCGGTATGCGGGTGGAGTGGGGGAGGTTATTTGGGGGAGGAGATTTGGGGGAGTGGATTTGGGGGAAGGGATTTGGGGTAGGGGACTTGCGGTAGGGGAGTGGGGGAGGACTTTGGGGAGGAGTGTGGGGAGGAGTGTGGGGGAGGTTAGTGTGGGGGAGGTTAGTGTGGGAGGTTAGTGTGGGAGCGGAGTGGGGGAGGGGAGTGGGGGAGGGGAGAGGGGGAGGGGAGCTGGGGAGGGTAGTGGGTTAGAGAAATGGGGGAGTGTAGTGGGTTAGGGGAGGGAGGGAGGGGAGTTGGGGAGGGGTGTTAGGGAGGGGAGTTAGGGAGGGTTGTTGAGGAGGGGTGTGGGGGAGTGGAGTGGAGTATGGGAGTAGAGTGTAGAGTGGAGTAGGTGAGTGTAGTAGGGGAGTGGGGTAGGGGAGTTGGGGAGGGGAGTGGGGGAGGGGAGTGTGGTAGGGGGTGCGGTGACGGGGGTTGGGTAGAGGAGTCGTGTAGGGGAGTTGTGAAGGGGAGTTGTGGAGGGGAGTGTGGTATGCGGGTGGAGTGGGGGAGGGGATTTGGGGGAGGGGATTTGGTGGAGGGGATTTGGGGGAAGGGATTTGGGGTAGGGGACCTGGTGTAGGGGAGTGCGGGAGGACTTTGGGGAGGAGTGTGGGTAGGAGTGTGGGGTGGAGTGTGGGGGAGGTTAGTGTGGGAGGTTAGTGTGGGAGGGGAGAGGGAGAGGGGAGTGGGGGAGGGGATTGTGGAGGGGAGTGGGGGAGGGGAGTGGGGGAGGGGAGTTAGGGAGGGGAGTTGAGGAGTGGTGTGAGGGAGTGGAGTGGAGTAGGGGAGTTGTGTAGGGGAGTGGAGTAGGGGAGTAGGGGAGTGGGGCAGGGGACTGGGGTAGGGGAGTGGGGTAGGGGAGTGGGGTAGGGGAGTGGAAGAGGGGAGTGGGGGAGGAGAGTGGGGGAGTGGAGAGGGGGAGGGGAGTGGGGGAGGGCAGTGGGGGAGGGGAGTGGGGGAGGGGAGTGGAGGATGGGAGTGCGGGAGGGGAATTGGGGCAGGGGATTTGGGAGAAGGGAGTGTGGTAGGGGATTTGGTGTAGGGGATTTGGGGGAGGGGAGTGGGGGAGGGGATTTGGGGGAGGGGAGTGAGTGAGGGGATTGGGGGAGGGGAGTGGGGGAGAGGAGTGGGGGAGGGGTGTTGCAGAGAGGAGTGGGGGAGGAGAGTGGGGTAGAGGAGTAGGGGAGGGGATTAGTGGAGGGGCATGGGGGTGGGGAGCGGGGTTGGGGTGTGGGGGTGGGGAGTGGGGTCGGGTGAGTGGTGTCTGGTGAGTGGTGTCGGGTGAGTGGGGTCGGGTGAGTGGGGTCCGGTGAGTGGGGTCGGGTGAGTGGGGTCGGGTAAGTGGGGTCGGGGAGTGGGGTCGGGGAGTGGGATAGGGGAGTGGGGGAGGGGAGTGTGGTAGGGGTGTGGTGATGGGGAGTTGGGTAGGGGAGTGGGGTCAGGGAGTGGTGTCGGGGAGTGGGGTCGGGGAGTGGGGTCAGGGAGTGGGGTCAGAGAGTGGGGGAGGGGAGTGGGGGGAGGGGAGTGTGGTAGGGGTGTGGTGACGGGGGGTTGGGTAGGGGAGTCGGGTAGGGGAGTTGTGGAGGGGTGTGGGGGAGGGGATTTGGGGTAGGGGATTTGGGGTAGGTGAATTGGGGTACGGAATGTGTGGTACGGAATTTTGGGGTACGAAATTTGGGGTAGGGGTGTGGGGGAGGGGAGTGGGGGAGGGGAGTGGGGGAGGTGTGTGCGGAGGAGTGTGGGGAGGAGTGTGGAGGAGGTTAGTGTGGGAGGGGAGAGGGGGAGGGGAGTGGGGGAGGGGAGTGTGGTAGGGGGTGTAGTGACGGGGGGTTGGGTAGGGGAGTCGGGTAGGGGAGTTGTGGAGGGTAGTGCGGTATGCGAGTGGAGTGGGGGAGGGGATTTGGGGTAGGAGATTTGGGGTAGGGGATTTGGGGTAAGGGATTTGGGGTAGAGGATTTGGGGTACGGGATTTGGGGGAGGGGAGTGGGGGAGGGGAGTGGGGGAGGAGTGTGGGGAGGAGTGTGGGGAGGAGTGTGGGGGAGGTTAGTGTGGGAGGTTAGTGTGGGAGCGGAGTGGGGGAGGGGAGTGGGGGAGGGGAGTTGGGGCGGGGAGTTGGGGAGGGTAGTGGATTAGGGAAATGGGGGAGGGTAGTGGGTTAGGGGAGGGAGGGAGGGGAGTTGGGGAGGGGTGTTAGGGAGGGGAGTTAGGGAGGGGAGTTGAGGAGGGGTGTGGGGGAGTGGAGTGGAGTATGGGAGTGGAGTGTAGAGTGGAGTAGGGGTGTGGAGTAGGGGAGTGGGTTAGGGGAGTGGGGTACGGGAGTGGGGTAGGCGTGTGGGGGAGGGGAGTGGGGGAGGGGAGTGTGGTAGGGGGTGTGGTGACGGGGGGTTGGGTAGGGGCGTCGGGTAGGGGAGTTGTGGAGGGGAGTGCGGTATGCGGGTGGAGTGGGGGAGGGGATTTGTGGGAGGGGATTTGGGGGAGGGGATTTGGGGGAGGGGATTTGGGGGAAGGGATTTGGGGGAAGGGATTTGGGGTTGGGGACCTGGGGTAGGGGCGTGGGGGAGGACTTTGGGGAGGAGTGTGGGTAGGAGTGTGGGGAGGAGTGTGGGGGAGGTTAGTGTGGGGGAGGTTAGTGTGGGAGGTTAGTGTGGGAGGGGAGCGGGGGAGGGGAGTGGGGGAGGGGAGTTGGGGAGGGTAGTGGGTTAGGGAAATGGGGGAGGGTAGTGGGTTAGGGGAGTAAGGGAGGGGAGTTGGGGAGGGGTGTTAGGGAGGGGAGTTGAGGATGGGTGTGGGGGAGAGGAGTGGAGTAGGGGAGTGGAGTGCAGAGTGAAGTAGGGGAGTGGAGTAGGGGAGTGCCGTCTGGGAGTGGGGTCGGGGAGTGGGGTAGGGGAGTTGGGGAGGGGAGTGTGGTAGGGGTGTATTGACGGGGGGTTGGGTAGGGGAGTCGGGTAGGTCAGTTGTGGAGGGGAGTGCGTTATGCGAGTGGAGTGGGGGTGGGGATTTGGGGGAGGGGATTTGGGGTAGGGGATTTGGGGTAGGGGATTTGGGGTACGGAATTTGGGGTACGGAATTTGGGGGAGGGGAGTGGGGGAGGGCAGTGGGGGAGGGTAGTGAGGGAGGAGTGTGCGGAGGAGTGTGGGGAGGAGTGTGGGGGAGGTTAGTGTGGGAGGGGGTGGGGGAGCGGAGTGGGGAGGGGAGGGGAGTGTGGTAGGGGGTGTGGTGACGGGGGTTGGGTAGGGGAGTCGGGTAGGGGAGTTGTGGAGGGGAGTGCGGTATACGGGTGGAGTGGGGGAGGTTATTTGGGGAAGGGGATTTGGGGGAGTGGATTTGGGGGAAGGGATTTGGGGTCGGGGATTTGGGGTTGGGGATTGGGGAGGACTTTGGGGAGGAGTGTGGGGAGGAGTGTGGGGAGGAGTGTGGGGGAGGTTAGTGTGGGAGGTTAGTGTGGGAGGGGAGTGGGGGAGGGGAGTGGGGGAGTGGAGTTGGGGAGGGTCGGGGGTTAGGGAAATGGGGGAGGGTATTGGGTTAGGGGAGGGAGGTAGGGGAGTTGGGGAGGGGTGTTAGGGAGGGGAGTTAGGGAGGGGAGTTGAGGATGGGTGTGTGGGAGAGGAGTGGAGTAGGGGAGTGGAGTGCAGAGTGAAGTAGGGGTGTGGAGTTGGGAGGTGGGGTCTGGGAGTGGGGGAGGGGAGTGGGGGAGGGGAGTGTGGTAGGGGTGTATTGACGGGGTTTGGGTAGGGGAGTCAGGTCGGGGAGTTGTGGAGGGGAGTGCGGTACGCGAGTGGAGTGTGGGAGGGGATTTGGGGGAGGGGATTGGGGGTAGGGGATTTGGGGTAGGGGATTTGGGGTACAGAATTTGGGGTACGGAATTTGGCGGAGGGGAGTGGGGGAGGGCAGTGGGGGAGGGGAGTGGGGGAGGAGTGTGTGGAGGAGTGTGGGGAGGAGTGTGGGGGAGGTTAGTGTGGGAGGGGAGTGGGGGTGCGGGGTGGGTGAGCGGGGTGGGGGAGGGGAGTGTAGTAGGGGGTGTTGGGACGGGGGGAGGGGAGTGGGGGAGGGGATTGGGGGAGGGGTGTTGCAGAGAGGAGAGGTGAGGAGAGTGGGGTAGAGGTGTGGGGGAGGGGACTAGGGGAGGGGCATGGGAGTGAGGAGTGGGGTTGGGGTGTGGGGGTGGGGAGTGTGATCGGGTGAGTGGGGTCGGGTGAGTGGGGTCGGGTGAGAGCGGTCATGGAGTGGGGTCGTGGAGTGCGGTCGGGGAGTGGGGTCGGGGAGTGGGGTAGGGGTGTGGGGTATGGGAGTCGGTAGCGGAGTGGGGGAGGGGAGTGTGGTAGGGGTGTGGTGACGGGGGGTTGGGTAGGGGAGTCGGGTGGGGGAGTTGTGGAGGGGAGTGCGGTATGTGAATGGAGTGGGGGCGGGGATTTGGGGGAGGGGATTTGGGGAGGGGATTTGGGGTAGGGGATTTGTGGAAGGGGATTTGGGGTAGGGGAGTGGGGGAGGGGTGTGGAGGAGGGTAGTGGGGAGGACTGTGTGGAGGAGTGTGGGGAGGTAAGTGTGGGGGAGGTTAGTGGGGGAGGGGAGTGTGGTAGGGGTGTGTTGACGGGGGGCTGGTTCGGGGAGTCGGGTCGGGGAGTTGTGGAGGGGAGAGCGGTATGCGAGTGGAGTGGGGGAGGGGATTTGGGGGAGGGGATTTGGGGGAGGGGATTTGGGGGTAGGGATTTGGTGTAGGGGATTTGGGGGAGGGGATTTGAGTCGGGGATTTGGGGTAGGGGATTTGGGGTAGGGGATTTGGGGTAGGGGAGTGGGGGAGGACAGTGGGGAGGAATGTGGGGGAGGTTAGTGTGGGAGGGGAGTGGGGGAGTGGGGGAGTGGGGGAGGGGAGTGGGGGAGGGGAGTGGGGAGGGGAGTGGGGGCGGGGAGTGGGGGAGAAGTGTTGGAGAGGGTAGTGGGTTAGGGGAGTGAGGGAGGGGAGTTGAGGAGGGGTGTGGGGGAGTGGAGCGCAGTAGGGGAGTGGAGTAGGGGAGTGGCGTATTGGAGTGGGGTAGGGGATTAGGTGAGGGGAGTGGGGGAGGAGAGTTTGGGAGGAGAGTGGGGATGAGAGTGGAGGAGGAGAGTGGGGGAGGGGAGTGGGGGAGGGGAGTGCGGGAGGGGAGTGGGGGAGGGGAGTGGGGGAGGAGAGTGGGGGTGGGGAGGGGGGAGTGGAGTGGGGGAGTGGAGTGGGGGAGTGGAGTGGGGGAGTGGAGTGGGGTAGTGGAGTGGGAGAGGGTAGTGGGGGATGGGAGTGGGGGATGGGAGTGCGGTAGGGGAATTGGGGCAGGGGATTTGGGGGAGGGGAGTGTGGGAGGGGAGTGTGGTGGAGGATTTGGGGGAGGGCAGTGGGGAGGGGAGTGGGGGAGGGGAGTGGGGGAGGGGAGTGGGAGTGGGGAGTAGGGGAGGGGTGTGGGGAGGAGTGTGGGGAAGAGTGCGTGGTAGGGGAGTTGAGTGGGGGAGGGGAGTTGGGGAGGGGAGTGGTGGAGGGGAGTGGGGAAGGGGAGTTAGGGGAGTTGAGGAGGGGTGTGGGGGAGGGAGTTTGGGAGGGGAGTGGGGGAGGGGAGTGGGGGAGGGGAGTGGTGGAGGGGAGTGGGGGGAGGGGAGTGTGGGGTGGGGGAGTTGAGGCAGGGAGTGGGGCGAGGTGTGGGGGAGGGGTGTTGCCTCGAGGAGAGGGGTGGAGAGTGGGGTCGAGGTGTGGAGGAGGGGAGTTGGGGAGGTGCGTGGGGGAGGCGAGTGGGGTTTGGGTAGTCAGGGAATGGATTGAGGGACAGGGAGTGGGTTAGGGGAGTGGTGTAGGTGAGTGGGGGTGGGGAGAGGTTATGGGAGTTTTGGAGGGGAGTGGGGTAGGGGAGTGGTGGGGCTAGTGGGGGAGCAGAGTGGTATAGGGGAGTGGTGTAGGGGAGGACTGTCAGGAGATGGAGGGAAGGGGAGTTGGGGAGGGGAGTTGTGGAGGGGCGTGGGGTAGGCCATAGCGGTAGGGTAGTGGGCGAGGGGTGTGGGGGAGGTGGAGTGGGGGAGGGGAGTGGGCGAGTGGAAGTGGGGGAGTGGGGAAGGGGTGTGGGGATGGTGTGTGGGGAGGGGAGTGGGGGAGGGCGTCTGGTAGGGGAGTTTGGGAGGGAAGTGTGGTGGGGTAGTGGGGTAGGGGAGTGGAGGAGGGGGTGGGGGTGCAGAGTTGTGTCGGGGAGTGTGGTAGGGGTGGGCTGAAAGGAGGTGGAGGGAAGGGGAGTGGGGAGGGGATTTGGGTAGTGGGGCAGTGAGGAGATGGAGGGAAGGGGGTGGGAGAGGGGAATGGGGGAGGGGAGTGGGGGAGGGGTGTGTGTTAAGTGAGTGGGGGTAGGGGAGTGGGGGAGTGGAGTGAGGTAGGGGTATGGGGAGGCGAGTGGGGGAAGGGAGTGGGGAGGGGAGTGGGGCAAGGTAGTGGGGGCGGTAACTGGGTGAGTGGAGTGAGGTAGGGCAGTGGGGGCGGGGAGTGGGTAGGGGAGGTGTGGAGTGGGGGAGGGGAGTTGTGGCGGGGAGTGGGGGAGGGCAGTGCGGTAGTGGAGTTGGGTGGCGTAGTTTGTAGGGGAGTGAGTGATGGGTGTTGGGGAGGTGAGTGGGGGGAGTGGGGTGAGGAGGGGGATTGGGGACAGGGAGTGGGTTAGTGGAGTGGTGTAGGTGAGTGGTGTGGGGAGAGGGTACGGGAGTGGTGTAGGGGAGTGGAGTAGGGAGGGATGTAAGGAGGTGGAGGGAAAAACAGTTGGGGAGGGGTGTTGGGGAGGGGCGTGGTGTAGGGCATTGTGGTAGGGGAGTTGGGGAGGGGAGGATAGTGGGGGATGGGAGTTGGGGAGGACAGTTGGGGAGCAGAGTGGGACAGGGGCGTGGGAGAGGGGCCTGGGGGAGGGGCGTGGGTGAGGGCGTCTGGTAGGGGAGTTTGGGAGGGAAGTGCAGTGGGGTAGTGGGGTAGTGGAGTGGAGGAGGGGGTGGGGTGCAGGGTGGTGTCGGGGAGTGTGGTCGGGGTGTGCTGTTCGGAGGTGGAGGGAAGGGGAGTGGGGAGGGGTGTTTGGTAGGGGGGCAGTGAGGAGATGGAGGGAAGGGGAGTGGGAGAGGGGATTGAGGTATGGGTATGGGGTGGGGAGTGAGGTAGGGGAATGGGGAGGGGAGTGGGGGAGGGACATTTGGAGTGGAGTGGGGAGGGGAGTGGGGTAAGGTAGTGGGTGCATTAACTGGGGGAGTGGAGTGAGGTAGGGCAGTGGGGGAGGGGAGTGGGGTATGGGTATGGGGTGGGGAGTGAGGTAGGAGAAATGGGGTAAGGTAGTGGGAGGGGTAACTGGTGGAGTGGAGTGAGGTAGGGCAGTGGGGGAGGGCAGTGGCGTAGGGGATCTGGGTACTGGAGTGCAGTGAGGAGGTGGCGGGAAGGGGAGTGGGGTAGGGAGTGGGGTAGGAGACGTGGGTATGGGAGTATGGGAGGGGTGTGAGAGAGGAGATTGGCGATGGGACTGGGGTAGTGGACTGGAGTAGGGTAGGGGTGTGGGGTAGGGGTGTGGGGTCGGGTTTGGGGTAGGGGAGAGGGGTAGGGGTGTTGTGGAGGGGAGTGCGGTCAGGGAGTGGGGGAGGGTAGTGGGGGAGGGTAGTGGGGGATGGGAGTGTGGTGGAGTCGTGCAGTGAGGATGTGGAGGTAGGCGGAGTGGGGTAGCGGAGTGGACGAGGGGAGTTGGGAGGGGAGTGGGGGAGGTTAGTGTGGGAGGGGAGTGGGGGAGATTAGTGAGTGAGGGGAGTGGGGGAGGGGAGTTTGGGAGTGGGGGAGGGGATTGGGGGAGGCAAGAGCGGGAGGGGAGTGGGGAGGGGAGTGGGGAGGCGAGTGGGGGAGGTTAGTGTGGGAGGTGAGTGAGGAGGGGATTGGGGAGGGAGTGGGGGAGGGGACTGGGGGAGGGGAGTGGGGAGGGGAGTGAGGAGGGCAGTGGGGGAGGGGAGTGGGGAGGGGAGTGGGGAGGGGAGTGCGGAGGGGAGTGCGGAGGGGAGTGGGGGAGGTTAGAGTTGTAGGGGAGTTGGAGGGGAGTGAGGGAGGGGAGTGTGGGAGGAGACTGGGCGAGGGGAGTTGGGGAGGGGAGTGGGGGAGGAGAGTGGGGGACAGGGAGTGGGTTAGGGGAGTGGTGTAGGTGAGTGGGGGTGGGGAGAGGGTATGGGAGTTTTGGAGGGAGTAGGGTAGGGGAGTGGTGAGGCTAGTGGGGGATCAGAGTGGTGTAGGGTAGTGGAGTAGGGGAGCGCTGGAAGGAGGTGGAGGGAAGGGGAGTTGGGGAGGGGAGTGGGGGAGGGGAGTAGGGGAGGGGAGTGGGGGAGGGGTGTGGGGAGGGGTTTGGGGGAGGGGAGTGGGGGAGGGGGTGGGGTGCAGTGTGGTGTCGGGAAGTGTGGTAGGGGTGGGCTGTAAGGAGGTGGAGGGAAGGGGAGTGGGGACGGGAGTTGGGTAGGGGTGCAGTGAGGAGATGGAGGGAAGGGGAGTGGGAGAGGGGAATGGGGGAGTGGAGTGGGGTAGGGTGTGTGTTAGGTGAGTGGGGTGGGGGAGTGGGGGAGGGAAGTGGGGACGGGGGTGGGGAGGGGATTGGGGAGGGGAGTGGGTAAGGTAGTGGGGGTGGTAACTGGGGGAATGGAGCGAGGTAGGGCAGTGGGGGAGTGTCGTGGGGAGTGGGGGAGGGCAGTGGCGTCGGGGAGTTGGGTACTGGAGTGCAGTGAGGAGGTGGAGGGAAGGGGAGTGGGGTAAGAGAGTGGGGTAGGAGAGGTGGGTAGGGGAGTATGGGAGGGGTGTGAGGTAGGGGATTGGCGATGGGACTGGGGTAGTGGAATGGGGTAGGGGAGTGGGGTAGGGGAGTTATGTCAGGGAGTGGGAGAGGGAAGTGGTGTAGGTGAGTGGGGGTGGGGAGAGGGTAGGGGAGTTTTGGAGAGAAGTGGGGTAGGGGATTGGTGGGGCTAGTGGGGGATCAGAGTGTTGTAGGGGAGTGGAGTAGAGGAGGGCTGTAAGGAGGTGGAGGGAAGGGGAGTGGGGGAGGCGATTTGGTAAGGGGACTGGGGGAGGCGATTTGGTAATGGGACTGGGGGAGGCGATTTGGGGAGGGGAGAGGGGGAGGGGAGTGGGGGAGGGGAGGGTAATGGGGGAGGGCGTCTGGTAGGGGAGTTTGGGAGGGATGTGCGGTGGGGTAGGGGAGTAGAGGAGGGGAGTGGGGGTGCAGAGTGGTGTCGTGGAGTCTGGTAGGGGTGTGCTGTCAGGAGGTGGAGGGAGGGAGAGTGGGAGTGGAGTTGGGTCGGAGGGGAGTGGGTGAGGGGAATGGGGGAGGGGAGTGGGGGAGGGGAGTGGGGGTGTGGTGTGTGTTATGTGAGTGGGGGAGTGGAGTGAGGTAGGGGTACGGGGTGGGGAGTGAGGTAGGAGAATGTGGAGGGGAGTGGGGGAGGGAAGTGGGGAGGGGAGTGGGGAGGGGAGTGGGGAGGGGTGTGGGGTAGGGGAGGGCAGTGATGAGGTGGAGTGAAGGGGAGTAACGTGGGGAGTGGGGGAGGGCAGTGGCATTGGGGAGTTGGGTAGGGGAGAGCAGTCAGGAGGAGAAGGAAGGGGAGAAGGGGTGGTAAGTGTGGGAGGGAAGTGAGTTAGGGGAGTGGGGTCAGGGAGTGGGAAAGTGGAGTGGGATAGGAGAGTGGGGTAGGATAGTGGGGTAGGGGAGCGCAGTGAGGTGGTGGAGGTAAGGGGAGTGGGGGTGTGGAGTGGGGGAGGGGTGTAGTTTAGGGGAGTGAGGTAGGGGAGTGGGGTAGGGGAGTGGGGTAGGGGAGTGGGATAGGGGAGCTGGGTAGGGGAGCGCAGGGAGGAGGTGGAGGGAAGGGGAATCAGGGAGGGGAGTGGTGGAGGTATGTGGGTAGGGGATTGGGTACTGGAGTGCAGTGAGGAGGTCGAGGGAAGGGGAGTGGGGTAGGGGAGGGGGTTAGGAGAGGTGGGTAGGGAAGTGTGGGAGGGGAGTGAGGTAGGGGATTGGCAACGGGACTGGGGTAGTGGAATGGGGTAGGGGAGTGGGGTAGGGGTGTGGGTAGGGTGGGGTGTGGGGTCGGGGTGTCGTGGAGGGGTGAGCGGTTGGGGAGTGGGGGAGGGTAGTGGAGGAGGGTATGTGTAGGATGGGAGTGCGGTAGAGTAGGGCAGTGAGGAGGTGGAGGTAAGCAGAGTTGGGTAGGGTGCGTGGTAGGGGAGTGGGCGAAGCGAGTTGGGAGGGTAGTGGGGAGGTTAGTGTGTGAGGGGTGTGGGGAGGGGAGTGGGGGAGGGGAGTGGGGGAGGGGAGTGGGGGAGGGGAGGGGAGAGGGGGAGCGGAGTGCGGTAGGGGTGTGGGGTAGGGGAGTGCGGGAGGGTAGTGGGGGATGGGAGTGTGGTAGGGGAGGGCAGTGAATAGGTGCAGGGAAGCGCAGAGGTGGACTGGAGTGGGGGGAGGGGAGTGGGAATGTGGAGTGGGATAGGGGTATGTGGAGTGGGATAGGGAAGTGGGATAGGGGAGCGCAGTGAGGAGGTGGAGGGAAGGGGAGTGTGTAAGTGGAGTGGGGGAGGTGTGCGGGGTAGGGGAGTTTGGTTGTGGAGGGAAGGGGAGTGGGGGAGGGTTGTGAGATAGGAGTGTTGGGGAGCGGAGTGGGGGATGGGAGTGGGGGAGGAGAGTGGGGGTGGAGAGTGGGGGAGGAGAGTGGGGGAGGAGAGAGGGGGAGGAGAGTGGGGGAGGGGAGAGTAGGGGAGGGGAGAGGGGGAGGGGAGAGGGGTAGGGGAGTGGGGGAGGGGAGTGGGGGAGGGGAGTGGGGGAGGGGAGTGGGGAGGGTTGTGGGGGAGGTTAGTGCGGGAGGGGAGCGGGTGTGGGGATCTGGGGAGGTGAGTGAGGGCGTGGAGTGTGGGAGGAGAGTGGGATAGGGGAGTTGGGGAGAGGAGGGGAGTGGTGGAGGGGAGTGGGGGAGGGGAGTGGGGGAGGGGAGAGAGGTAGGGGTATGGGGTGGGGAGTGAGGGAGGAGAATGTGGAGGGGAGTGGGGGAGGGAAGTGAGGAGGGGAGTGCGGAGCGGTGTGGGGTAGGGGAGGGCAGTGATGAGGTGGAGTGAAGGGGAGTCGCGTGGGGAGTGGGGGAGGGCAGTGGCGTTGGGGAGTTGGGTAGGGGAGGGCAGTGAGGAGGAGAAGGAAGGGGAGTAGGGGAGGTGAGTGGGGTAGGGGAGTTGGGGAGCGGAGTGGGGTAGGGGAGTGGGGTAGGAGAGTGGGGTAGGGGTGTTGTGCCGGGGAGTTCGGTAGGGGAGTGGGAGAGCGGAGTGGGGGAGCGGAGTGGGGGAGGGGAGTGTGGTAGGGGAGTGTGGTAGGGGAGTGTGGTGGGGGAGTGGTAACGGGGGCTTGGGTAGGGGAGTCGGGTAAGGGTGTCGGGTCGGGGAGTTGTGGGGGGGGTTGTGGAGGGGAGAGCAATAGGCGAGTGGGGGAGGGGATTTGGGGTAGGGGATTTGGGGAGGGGATTTGTGGGAGGGGATTTGGGGGAGGGGAGTGGGGAGGGGACTGTGGGAGAGGAGTGGGGGAGAGGAGTGGGGAGAGGAGTGGGGGAGGGGTGTTGCGGAGAGGAGAGGGGAGAAGATTGGGGTAGAGGAGTGGGGCAGGGGATTAAGGGAGGGGCGTGGGGGAGGGGATAAGGGGAGGGGCGTGGGGGAGGGGGGTCGGGGAGTGGGGTCGGGGAGTGGGGTCGGGGAGAGGGGTCAGGGAGAGGGGTCGGGGAGAGGGGTAGGCAAGTGAGGGAGGGGAGTAAGGGAGGGAAGTGGTGACGGGGGGTTGGGTAGGGGAGTCAGGTATGGGAGTTGTGGAGGGGGGTTGTGGAGAGGAGAGCAGTAGGCGAGTGGGGGAGGGGATTTGGGGTAGAGGATTTGGGGGAGGGGATTTGGGGGATGGGACTTGGAGAGGGCAGTGGTGAAGGGGAGTGGGGGAGGGGAGTGGGGCGGAGTGTGTTGGTGGTTAGTGTGGGAGGGGAGTTGGGTCGGGTGAGTGCGGTCATGGAGTGGGGTCGTGGAGTGCGGTCGGGGAGTGGGGGAGGGGAGTGGGGGAGGAGTGTGGGGGAGGTTAGTGTGGGAGGGGAGTGGGAGAGCGGAGTGGGGGAGGGGAGTGTGGTAGGGGGTGTGGTGACGGGGGGTTGGGTAGGGGAGTCGGGTAGGGGAGTTGTGGAGGGCAGTGCGGTATGCGGGTGGAGTGGGGGAGGTTATTTGGGGGAGGGGATTTGGGGGAGTGGATTTGGGGAAGGGATTTGGGGTAGGGGACTTGCGGTAGGGGAGTGGGGGAGGACTTTGGGGAGGAGTGTGGGGAGGAGTGTGGGGGAGGTTAGTGTGGGAGCGGAGTGGGGGAGGGGAGTGGGGAAGGGGAGAGGGGGAGGGGAGCTGGGGAGGGTAGTGGGTTAGGGAAATGGGGGAGTGTAGTGGGTTAGGGGAGGGAGGGAAGGGAGTTGGGGAGGGGTGTTAGGGAGGGGAGTTAGGGAGGGTTGTTGAGGAGGGGTGTGGGGGAGTGGAGTGGAGTATGGGGAGTGGAGTAGGGGAGTGGGGGAGGGGAGTGGGGGAGGGGAGTGTGGTAGGGGGTGCGGTGACGGGGGTTGGGTAGGGGTGTCGGGTAGGGGAGTTGTGGAGGGGAGTGCGGTATGCGGGTGGAGTGGGGGAGGGGATTTGGGGGAGGGGATTTGGTGGAGGGGATTTGGGGGAAGGGATTTGGGGTAGGGGACCTGGTGTAGGGGAGTGCGGGAGGACTTTGGGGAGGAGTGTGGGTAGGAGTGTGGGGTGGAGTGTGGGGGAGGTTAGTGTGGGAGGTTAGTGTGGGAGGGGAGAGGGAGAGGGGAGTGGGGGAGGGGATTGGGGAGGGGAGTGGGGGAGGGGAGTGGGGGAGGGGAGTGAGGGAGGGGAGTTGGGGAGTTGAGTTAGGGAGGGGTGTTAGGGAGGGGAGTTGAGGAGGGGTGTGGAAGAGTGGAGTGGAGTAAGGGAGGGGAGTTGAGGAGGGGTGTGGGGGAGTGGAGTGCTGTAGGGGAGTGGAGTTCAGAGTGGAGTAGGGGAGTGGAGTAGGGGAGTGGTGGCTGGTAGTGGAGTAGCGGAGTGGGGTAGGGGAGTGGACGAGGAGAGTGGGGGACGGGAGTGGGGGAGGAGTGTGGGGAGGAGTGTGGGGAGGAGTGTGGGGGAGGTTAGTGTGGGAGGTTAGTGTGGGAGGGGAGTGGGGGAGGGGAGTGGGGGAGGGGAGTTGGGGCGGGGAGTTGGGGAGGGTAGTGGATTAGGGAAATGGGGGAGGGTACTGGGTTTGGGGAGGGAGGGAGGGGAGTTGGGGAGGGGTGTTAGGGAGGGGAGTTAGGGAGGGGAGTTGAGGAGGGGTGTGGGGGAGTGGAGTGAAGTATGGGAGTGGAGTGTAGAGTGGAGTAGGGGTGTGGAGTAGGGGAGTGGGTTCGGGGAGTGGGGTAGGCGAGTGGGGTAGGGGAGTGGGGGAGGGGAGTGTGGTAGGGGGTGTGGTGATGGGGGGTTGGGTAGGGGCGTCGGGTAGGGGAGTTGTGGAGGGGAGTGCGGTATGCGGGTGGAGTGGGGGAGGGGATTTGTGGGAGGGGATTTGGTGGAGGGGATTTGGGGGAAGGGATTTGGGGGAAGGGATTTGGGGTTGGGGACCTGGGGTAGGTGCGTGGGGGAGGACTTTGGGGAGGAGTGTGGGTAGAAGTGTGGGGAGCAGTGTGGGGGAGGTTAGTGTGGGGGAGGTTAGTGTGGGAGGTTAGTGTGAGAGAGGAGTGGGGGAGGGGAGTGGGGGAGGGGAGTTGGGGAGGGTAGTGGGTTAGGGAAATGGGGGAAGGTAGTGGGTTAGGGGAGTAAGGGAGGGGAGTTGGGGAGGGGTGTTAGGGAGGGGAGTTAGGGAGGGGAGTTAGGGAGGGGAGTTGAGGATGGGTGTGGGGGAGAGGAGTGGAGTAGGGGAGTGGTGTGCAGAGTGGAGTAGGAGTGTGGAGTTGGGAAGTGGGGTCTGGGAGTGGGGTAGGGGAGTGGGGTAGGGGAGTGGGGGAGTGGAGTGGGGGAGGGGAGTGGGGGAGGGGAGTGTGGTAGGGGTGTATTGACGGGGGGTTGGGTAGGGGAGTCGGGTCGGGGAGTTGTGGAGGGGAGTGCGGTATGCGAGTGGAGTGTGGGAGGGGATTTGGGGGAGGGGATTGGGGGTAGGGGATTTGGGGTAGGGGATTTGGGGTACAGAATTTGGGGTACGGAATTTGGGGGAGGGGAGTGGGGGAGGGCAGTGGGGGAGGGGAGTGGGGGAGGAGTGTGCGGATGAGTGTGGGGAGGAGTGTGGGGGAGGTTAGTGTGGGAGGGGAGTGGGGGAGCGGGGTGGGGGAGCGGGGTGGGGGAGGGGAGTGTGGTAGGGGGTGTGGGGACGAGGGGAGGGGAATGGGGGAGGGGAGTGGGGGACGGGTGTTGCAGAGAGGAGAGGTGAGGATAGTGGGGTAGAGGTGTGGGGGAGGGGACTAGGGGAGGGGCATGGGTGTGGGGAGTTGGGTTGGGTTGTGGGGGTGGGGAGTGTGATCGGGTGAGTGGGGTCGGGTGAGTGGGGTTGTGTGAGTGCGGTCATGGAGTGGGGTCGTGGAGTGCGGTCGGGGAGTGGGGCCGGGGAGTGGTGTAGGGGTGTGGGGTATGGGAGTCGGGTAGCGGAGTGGGGGAGGGGAGTGTGGTAGGGGTGTGGTGACGGGGGGTTGTGTAGGGGAGTCGGGTAGGGGAGTTGTGGAGGGGAGTGCGGTATGTGAATGGAGTGGGGGCGGGGATTTGGGGGAGGAGATTTGGGGAGGAGATTTGGGGTAGGGGAGTGGGGGAGGAGAGTGGGGGTGGGGATGGGGGAGTGGAGTGGGGGAGTGGAGTGGGAGAGGGTAGTGGGGGAGGGTAGTTGGGGAGGATAGTGGGGGATGGGAGTGGGGGATGGGAGTGCGGTAGGGGAATTGGGGCAGGGGATTTGGGGGAGGGGAGTGTGGGAGGGGAGTGTGGTGGGGGATTTGGGGGAGGGCAGTGGGAGTGGGGAGTAGGGGAGGGGTGTGGGGAGGAGTGTGGGGAAGAGTGCGTGGTAGGGGAGTTGAGTGGGGGAGGGGAGTTGGGGAGGGGAGTGGTGGAGGAGAGTGGGGAAGGGGAGTTAGGGGAGTTGAGGAGGGGTTGTGGGGGAGGGGAGCTTGGGAGGGGAGTGGGGGAGGGGAGTGGGGGAGGGGAGTGGTGGAGGGGAGTGGGGAAGGGGAGTTAGGGGAGTTGAGGAGGGGTTGTGGGGGAGGGGAGCTTGGGAGGGGAGTGGGGGAGGGGAGTGGGGGAGGGGAGTGGTGGAGGGGAGTGGGGGAGGGGAGTGTGGGGTGGGGGAGTTGAGGCAGGGAGTGGGGCGAGGTGTGGGGGAGGGGTGTTGCCTCGAGGAGAGGGGTGGAGAGTGGGGTCGAGGTGTGGAGGAGGGGAGTTGGGGAGGTGCGTGGGGGAGGAGAGTGGGGTTTGGGTAGTCAGGGAATGGATTGAGGGACAGGGAGTGGGTTAGGGGAGTGGTGTAGGTGAGTGGGGGTGGGGAGAGATTATGGGAGTTTTGGAGGGGAGTGGGGTAGGGGAGTGGTGGGGCTAGTGGGGGAGCAGAGTGGTGCAGGGGAGTGGAGTAGGGGAGGACTGTCAGGAGATGGAGGGAAGGGGAGTTGGGGAGGGGAGTTGTGGAGGGGCGTGGGGTAGGCCATTGCGGTAGGGTAGTGGGCGAGGGGTGTGGGGGAGGTGGAGTGGGGGAGGAGAGTGGGCGAGTGGAGTGGGGGAGTGGGGATGGGTGTGGGGGAGGGGAGTGGGGGAGGGCGTCTGGTAGGGGAGTTTGGGAGGGAGGTGCGGTGGGGTAGTGGGGTAGGGGAGTGGAGGAGGGGGTGGGGGTGCAGGGTGGTGTCGGGAAGTGTGGTAGGGGTGGACTGTAAGGAGGTGGAGCGAAGGGGAGTGGGGACGGGAGTTGGGTAGGGGTGCAGTGAGGAGATGGAGGGAAGGGGAGTGGGAGAGGGGAATGGGGGAGTGGAGTGGGGTAGGGTGTGTGTTAGGTGAGTGGGGTGGGGGAGTGGGGGAGGGAAGTGGGGACGGGGGTGGGGAGGGGATTGGGGAGGGGATTGTAGAGGGGAGTGGGGTAAGGTAGTGGGGTGGTAACTGGGGGAATGGAGCGAGGTAGGGCAGTGGGGGAGTGTCGTGGGGAGTGGGGGAGGGCAGTGGCGTCGGGGAGTTGGGTACTGGAGTGCATTGAGGAGGTGGAGGGAAGGGGAGTGGGGTAAGAGAGTGGGGTAGGAGAGGTGGGTAGGGGAGTATGGGAGGGGTGTGAGGTAGGGGATTGGCGACGGGACTGGGGTAGTGGAATGGGGTAGGGGAGTGGGGTAGGGGAGTGGGGGTGGGGAGAGGGTAGGGGAGTTTTGGAGAGAAGCGGGGTAGGGGATTGGTGGGGCTAGTGGGGGATCAGAGTGTTGTAGGGGAGTGGAGTAGAGGAGGGCTGTAAGGATGTGGAGGGCAGGGGAGTAGGGGAGGCGATTTGGTAAGGGGACTGGGGGAGGCGATTTGGTAATGGGACTGGGGAGGCGATTTGGGGAGGGGAGAGGGGGAGGGGAGTGGGGGAGGGGAGGGGAGTGGGGGAGGGCGTCTGGTAGGGGAGTTTGGGAGGGATGTGCGGTGGGGTAGGGGAGTAGAGGAGGGGAGTGGGAGTGCAGAGTGGTGTCGTGGAGTCTGGTAGGGGTGTGCTGTCAGGAGGTGGAGGGAAGGGGAGTGGGAGTGGAGTTGGGTCAGAGGGGAGTGGGTGAGGGGAATGGGGGAGGGGAGTGGGGGAGAGGAGTGGGGGAGGGGAGTGGGGGAGGGGAGTGGGGGAGGGGAGTGGGGGTGGGGTGTGTGTTATGTGAGTGGGGGAGTGGAGTGAGGTAGGGGTATGGGGTGGGGAGTGAGGTAGGAGAATGTGGAGGGGAGTGGGGGAGGGAAGTGGGGAGGGGTGTGGGGAGGGGAGTGGGGAGGGGTGTGGGGTAGGGGAGGGCAGCGATGAGGTGGAGTGAAGGGGAGTAACGTGGGGAGTGGGGGAGGGCAGTGGCGTTGGGGAGTTGGGTAGGGGAGAGCAGTCAGGAGGAGAAGGAAGGGGAGAAGGGGTGGTGAGTGTGGGGAGAAGTGAGTTAGGGGAGTGGGGTCGGGGAGTGGGAAAGTGGAGTGGGATAGGAGAGTGGGGTAGGGGAGCGCAGTGAGGTGGTGGAGGTAAGGGGAGTGGGGGTGTGTAGTGGGGGAGGGGTGTAGTGGGGGAGTGGGGTAGGGGAGTGGGGTAGGGGAGTGGGATAGGGGAGCTGGGTAGGGGAGCGCAGGGAGGAGGTGGAGGGACGGGGAATCAGGGAGGGGAGTGGTGGAGGTATGTGAGGTAGGGAATTGGGTACTGGAGTGCAGTGAGGAGGTCGAGGGAAGGGGAGTGGGGTAGGGGAGGGGGTTAGGAGAGGTGGGGTAGGGAAGTGTGGGAGGGAGTGAGGTAGGGGATTGGCAACGGGACTGGGGTAGTGGAATGGGGTAGGGGAGTGGGGTAGGGGTGTGGGGTAGGGGAGTGGGGTCGGGGTGTCGTGGAGGGGTGTGCGATTGGGGAGTGGGGGAGGGTAGTGGAGGAGGGTATGTGTAGGATGGGAGTGCGGTAGAGTAGGGCAGTGAGGAGGTGGAGGTAAGCAGAGTTGGGTAGGGTGCATGGTAGGGGAGTGGGCGAAGCGAGTTGGGAGGGTAGTGGGGGAGGTTAGTGTGTGAGGGGTGTGGGGGAGGGGAGTGGGGGAGGGGAGTGGGGGAGGGGAGTGGGGGGAGGGGAGGGGTGAGGGGGAGCGGAGTGCGGTAGGGGTGTGGGGTAGGGCGTGCGGGAGGGTAGTAGGGGATGGGAGTGTGGTAGGGGAGGGCAGTGAATAGGTGCAGGGAAGCGCAGAGGTGGACTGGAGTGGGGGGGAGGGGAGTGGGAATGTGGAGTGGGATAGGGGTATGTGGAGTGGGATAGGGAAGTGGGATAGGGGAGCGCAGTGAGGAGGTGGAGGGAAGGGGAGTGTGTAAGTGGAGTGGGGGAGGTGTGCGGGGTAGGGGAGTTTGGTTGTGGAGGGAAGGGGAGTGGGGGAGGGTTGTGAGATAGGAGAGTTGGGGAGCGGAGTGGGGGATGGGAGTGGGGGAGGAGAGTGGGGAGGAGAGTGGGGAGGAGAGAGGGGGAAGAGAGTGGGGGAGTGGAGAGTGGGGGAGGGGAGAGTGGGAGGGGAGAGGGGTAGGGGAGTGGGGGAGGGGAGTGGGGGAGGGGAGTGGGGGAGGGGAGTGGGGAGGGTTGTGGGGGAGGTTAGTGCGGGAGGGGAGCGGGTGTGGGGATCTGGGGAGGTGAGTGAGGGTGTGGAGTGTGGGAGGAGAGTGGGATAGGGGAGTTGGGGAGAGGAGGGGAGTGGTGGAGGGGAGTGGGGGAGGGGAGTGGGGGAGGGGAGTGGGGGGAGGGGAGAGAGGTAGGGATATGGGGTGGGGAGTGAGGGAGGAGAATGTGGAGGGGAGTGGGGGAGGGAAGTGAGGAGGGGAGTGCGGAGCGGTGTGGGGTAGGGGAGGGCAGTGATGAGCTGGAGTGAAGGGGAGTCGCGTGGGGAGTGGGGGGAGGGCAGTGGCGTTGGGGAGTTGGGAAGGGGAGGGCAATGAGGAGGAGAAGGAAGGGGAGTAGGGGAGGTGAGTGGGGTAGGGGAGCGCAGTGAGGTGGTTGAGGTAAGGGGAGTGGGGGTGTGGAGTGGGGTGTGTGGAGTGGGGGAGGGGTGCAGTTTCGGGGAGTGGGGTAGGGGAGTGGGATAGGGGAGTTGGGTAGGGGAGCGCTGGGAGGAGCTGGAGGGAAGGGGAATGAGGGAGGGGCATGGTGGAGGTGTGTGTGGGTAGGGGAGCTGGGTACTGGAGTGCAGTGAGGAGGTGGAGGGAAGGGGAGTGGGGTCGGGGAGGGGGTTAGGAGAGGTGGGTAGGGAAGTGTGGGAGGCGAGAGAGGTAGGGGATTGGCAACGGGACTGGGGTAGTGGAATGGGGTAGGGAGTGGGGTAGGGGTGTTGGTAGGGGTGTGGGGTCGGGGTGTTGTGGAGGGGTGTGCGTTTCGGGAGTGGGGGACGGTAGTTTGGGATGGGAGTGTGGTAGAGTAGGGAAGTGAGGAGGTGGAGGTAAGCGGAGTTGGGTAGGGGTGTGTGGTAGGGGAGTGGGCGAGGGGAGTTGGGAGGGGAGTGCGGGAGGTTAGTGTGAGAGGGGTGTGGGGGAGAGGAGTGGGGGAGTGGAGTGCGGTAGGGGAGTGGGGTAGGGGAGTGCGGGAGGGTAGTGGGGGATGGGAGTGTGATAGGGGAGGGCATTGAAGAGGTGCAGGGAAGCGCAGAGGTGGACTGGAGAGGGGGGCGGGGAGTGTTGGAGGGGGTGTGCTGGGGGAAGGGGTTAGGGGAATGGGGGAGGGGAGTGGGGTAGCGGAGTTGGGGAGGGGAGTGAGTAATGGGAGTCGTGTAGGGGAGTGGGAATGTGGAGTGGAATAGGGGAATGTGGAGTGGGATAGGGGGAGTGGGATAGGGGAGTGCAGTGAGGAGGTGGAGGGAAGGGGAGTGTGTAAGTGGAGCTGGTGACGTGTGCGGGGTAGGGGTGGTGGGTTGTGGAGGGAAGGGGAGTGGTGGAGGGGAGTGGGGGAGGGGAGTTGGGGAGGGGAGTGGGGGAGGGGAGAGAGGTAGGGATATGGGGTGGGGGAGTGAGGGAGGAGAATGTGGAGGGGAGTGGGGGAGGGAAGTGAGGAGGGGAGTGCGGAGCGGTGTGGGGTAGGGGAGGGCAGTGATGAGGTGGAGTGAAGGGGAGTCGCGTGGGGAGTGGGGGAGGGCAGTGGCGTTGGGGAGTTGGGTAGGGGAGGGCAGTGAGGAGGAGAAGGAAGGGGGAGTAGGGGAGGTGAGTGGGGTAGGGGAGCGCAGTGAGGTGGTTGAGGTAAGGGGAGTGGGGGTGTGGAGTGGGGGTGTGGAGTGGGGGAGGGGTGTAGTTTTGGGGAGTGGGGTAGGGGGGTGGGATAGGGGAGTTGGGTAGGGGAGCGCTGGGAGGAGCTGGAGGGAAGGGGAATGAGGGAGGGGCATGGTGGAGGTGTGTGGGTAGGGGAGCTGGGTACTGGAGTGCAGTGAGGAGGTGGAGGGAAGGGGAGTGGGGTCGGGGAGGGCAGTGAAGAGGTGCAGGGAAGCGCAGAGGTGGACTGGAGAGGGGGGGAGGGGAGTGTTGGAGGGGGTGTGCTCGGGGAAGGGGTTAGGGGAATGGGGGAGGGGAGTGGGGTAGCGGAGTTGGGGAGGGGAGTGAGTAATGGGAGTCGTGTAGGGGAGTGGGAATGTGGAGTGGGATAGGGGAATGTGGAGTGGGATAGGGGAGTGGGATAGGGGAGTGCAGTGAGGAGGTGGAGGGAAGGGGAGTGTGTAAGTGGAGCGGGTGACTCGTGTGCGGGGTAGGGGAGGTGGGTTTTGGAGGGAAGGGGAGTGGCGGAGGTGTGTGAGGTAGGAGAGTTGTGGAGCGGAGTGGGGGAGGGGAGTGGGGGAGGGGAGTGGGGAGGAGAGTGGGGGAGGAGAGGGGGGAGGAGAGTGGGGGAGGGGAGAGTGGGGGAGAGGAGAGTGGGGGAGGGGAGAGTGGGGGAGGAGAGAGTGGGGGAGGGGAGAGTGGGGGAGGAGAGTGGGGGAGGGGAGAGTGGGGGAGGAGAGAGGGGGAGGAGAGAGGGGGAGGGGAGAGGGGGAAGTGAGTGGGGGAGGGGAGTGGGGGAGGGGGCGGGTGAGGGGAGCTGGTAGGGGAGAGTGGGAGGGGAGTGGGGGAGGGGAGTTGACGAGGGGGAGTGGGGGAGGGGAGTTGACGAGGGGTGTGGCGGAGGGGAGTTGACGAGGGGTGTTACGGAGGGGAGTGGAACGAGGGGAGTGGAGTAGGGGAGTGGGGGAGGGGAGTGGGGGAGGGGAGTTGACGAGTGGTGCTGGGGAGGGGAGTGGGGTGAGGGGAGCGGTGGAGGAGCGTTGGGAGGGGAGTTGGGGAGGGGGAGGGGGAAGGGGATTAGCGGAGAGGAGAGGGGGAAGGGAGTGGGGTGGAGGAGTGGGAGAGGGGAGTGGGGTTTTGTGAGTGCGGTAGGGGAAGTGAGGGAGGGGATTGGGGGACAGGGAATAGGGAGGGGAGTGGGGGACAGGAAATGGGTAGGGGAGTGGCATCAGTGAGTGGGGGCTTGGAGAGGGGAGTGGAGTGGGGGAGGGGAGTGGAGCGAATGGGAGTTGGGGAGTTGAAGTGAGGGAGGTGTGTGAGGTAGGAGAGTTGGGTAGTGGAAGGCAGTGAGGAGGTGGAGGGGAGGGGAGTGGGCTAGGAAAGTTGGGGAGCGGACAGCGGTAGGGGAGGGGAGTGGGGGAGCGGAGTGGGGTAGCGGAGTGGGGTAGCAGAGTGGGGTAGCAGAGTGGGGTAGCGGAGTGGGGTAGCGGAGTGGGGCAGTGGAGTGGGGCAGGGGAGTGTGGCAGGGGAGTGGAGCAGCGGGTGTGGTGTCAGGGAGTGGGGGAGGGGAGTGGGGCAGGGGAGTGGGGCAGCGGGTGTGGTGTCAGGGAGTGGGGGAGGGGAGTGGGAGTGGGGGAGGGGAGATGGGGTTCGGGAGTGGGGTTTGGGGTAGTGGGGTTGGGGGAGTGCGGTTGGTGGTGTGGGGAAGGGGGTGTGGGGTTTGGGGAGTGGGGTTTGGGGAGTGGGGTTTTCGGGAGTGGGGTTTGGGGAGTGGGGCTGGGGCGTGGGGCTGGGGAGTGGGGCCGGGGAGTGCGAACGGGGAGTGGGGTCGGGGAGTGGGATAGGGGAGATGTGGAGGGGAGTGCGGTAGGGGAGTGGGGGTAGGGGACTGCGGGAGGGTAGTGGGGGATGGGAGTGTGGTAGGGAAGGGCTGTGAAGAGGTGCAGGGAAGCGCAGAGGTGGACTGGAGTGGGGGGGAGGGGAGTGTGTGGGAGGGGGTGA
>NW_027141267.1:0-43074 GCF_036365525.1 Heterodontus francisci
TGTGGGATCTTTTACATCCACCTGAGAGGGCAGACGGGGCCCCTCGGTTTCACCTCCCGTCCGCAAGGCAGCACCTCCAGCAGTGCGGCGCTCCCTCAGTACTGGCACCGGCGGAGTGTCGGCCTGGATTATGAAGCTCAGGTCCGAGAGTATATATAACTCCCTCTGACAGTGCAGCACTCCCTCAATACTGAGAGGAAGCAGAAAGAGTTGATTTAGCCAGCAAGGTGGGGGGAGGGGCAGCAATGGCGGCAGGGTGGCCCCACAATGCCGCGCGGGTGGGAAACCGCCCAGTGGCTCACTGCGGGGAGGGGGGCGCATGCGCGGCTGAGGGGGCGGGCTAGTCCCAGGATGGCCAATGGCCTCAATTTAGTCAAGGAGAAAGAAAGGCGAGGGAGGGGGGGAAGAGACATCTATTAATGTCTGGATATAAAACAGGCACGATATGGAGTGACTGTGGTACATTTTATATTTGAAATGAGGAGATTAAAGGTTTGGAATGCGAAAGTCGTCAACGGTTATTTTTCAAATATAACGGTCCCTTTGTGACGTCGGCAGACCCCGCCCCTCCCCTGCCACACAGGCGCCAAACATGGCGCCCCGGACAAAGTGCGCAGGCGCCAGCTCGGCGGTACCGCAATGCGGCGGCCGGCCGGAAAAGCCCCGCTTCAGGACTCCGCCCCTTCCCTGCTAAACCCCGCCCCCTACATGCGAAGCCCGGGGGAGAGGGAGAGGGAGGGGGAGAGGGAGAGGGAGGGGGAGGGGGAGAGGGAGAGGGAGGGGAGGGGGAGAGGGAGGGGGGAGAGGGAGGGGGGAGAGGGGGAGAGGGAGGGGGAGAGGGGGGAGAGGAGGGGGGAGGGAGGGGGAGAGGGAGGGGGGAGAGGGGAGGGGGAGAGGGGGGAGAGGGAGGAGGGAGAGGGAGGGGGAGGGGGAGAGGGAGGGGGGAGAGGGGGAGGGGAGGGGAGGGGGAGAGGGGGAGGGGAGGGGGAGAGGAGGGGGGAGAGGGGGAGGGGAGAGGAGAGGGGGGAGAGAGGGGGGGGGAGAGAGGGAGGGGGAGAGGGGGAGGGGGAGAGGGGGAGGGAGGGGGGAGAGGGGGAGGGGGGAGAGGGGGAGGGGGGAGAGGGGAGGGGGGAGAGGGGGAGGGGGGAGAGGGGGAGGAGGGAGGGGGAGGAGGGAGGGGGGAGAGGGAGGGGGGAGAGGGAGGGGGGAGAGGGAGGGGGGAGGGGAGAGGGAGGGGGGAGAGGGAGGGGGGAGAGGGAGGGGGGAGAGGGAGGGGGAGAGGGAGGGGGGAGGGGGAGAGGGAGGGGGAGAGAGGGAGGGGAGGGGGAGGGGAGGGGGAGAGGGAGGGGGAGGGGGAGAGGGAGGGGGGAGAGGGAGAGGGAGAGGGAGGGGGGAGGGGGGAGAGGGAGAGGAGGGGGAGGGGGGAGAGGGAGGGGGAGGGGGGAGAGGGAGGGGGAGGGGGAGAGGGAGGGGGAGGGGGGAGAGGGAGGGGGAGGGGGGAGAGGGAGGGGGGAGAGGGAGAGGGAGGGGGAGGGGGGGGGGAGGGGGGGGGGAGGGGGAGGGGGGGGGGAGGGGGAGAGGGGAGGGGAGGGGAGGGGAGGGGGGAGAGGGAGGGGGAGGGGGAGGGGGGAGAGGGAGGGGGAGGGGGAGGGGGGAGAGGGAGGGGGAGGGGGGAGAGGGAGGGGGAGGGGGGAGAGGGAGGGGGAGGGGGAGAGGGAGGGGGGAGGGGGGAGAGGGAGGGGGGAGGGGGGAGAGGGAGGGGGAGAGGGAGGGGGAGAGGGAGGGGAGAGGGAGGGGGGAGAGGGAGGGGGGAGAGGGAGGGGGAGAGGGAGGGAGGGGGAGAGGGAGGGAGGGGGAGAGGGAGGGAGGGGGAGAGGGAGGGAGGGGAGAGGGAGGGAGGGGGAGGAGGGAGAGGGGAGGGGGGAGAGGGGGAGGAGGGAGGGGAGGGGGAGGGGGGAGAGGGAGGGGGAGGGGGGAGGGGGAGGGGGAGAGGGAGGGGGAGGGGGAGAGGGGAGGGGGAGAGGGGAGGGGAGAGGGGAGGGGGAGAGGGGAGGGGGGAGAGGGAGGGGGAGGAGGGAGGGGGGAGGGGGGAGGGGGGAGAGGGAGGGGGGAGGGGGGAGAGGGAGGGGGGAGGGGAGGAGGGGGGAGGGGGAGGAGGGGGGGAGGGGGGAGAGGGAGGGGGAGGGGGGAGAGGGTGGGAGGGGGGAGAGGGGAGAGAGGAGGGGGAGGGGGGAGAGGGAGGGGGAGGGGGGAGGGGGAGGGGGAGAGGGAGGGGGAGGGGGAGAGGGGAGGGGGAGAGGGGAGGGGGAGAGGGGAGGGGGAGAGGGGAGGGGGGAGGGGGGAGAGGGAGGGGGGAGAGGGAGGGGAGGGGGGAGAGGGGAGAGAGGGGGGGGGAGGGGGGAGGGGGAGGGGGGAGGGGAGGGGGGAGGGGGGAGGGGGAGGGGGGAGGGGGGAGAGGGAGGTGGAGGGGGGAGAGGGAGGGGGGAGGGGGAGAGGGAGAGGGGAGGGGGTAGAGGGGAGGGGGAGAGGGAGGAGGGGGTAGAGGGGAGGAGGAGAGAGGGGAGAGGGAGAGGGGGGAGAAGGGGAGAGGGAGAAGGGGGGGAGGGGGGAGAGGGAGGGGGGGAGAGGGAGGGGGGGAGAGGGGGGAGGGAGGGAGAGGGGGGAGGAGGGAGGGGGGAGAGGGAGGGGGGAGAGGGAGGGGGGAGAGGGGAGAGGGGGGAGAGGGAGAGGGGGAGAGGGGAGAGGGAGGGGGGAGAGGGGGAGGGGGGAGAGGGGGAGAGGAGGAGGGGGGAGAGGAGGAGGGGGGAGAGGAGGAGGGGGGAGAGGGGGAGAGGGGGAGGGGGGAGAGGAGGAGAGGGGGAGGGGGGAGAGGAGGAGGGGGAGAGGAGGAGGGGGAGAGGAGGAGGGGGGAGAGGAGGAGGGGAGGAGGGGGGAGAGGAGGAGAGGAGGAGGAGAGGGGGAGGGGAGGAGGAGGGAGAGGGAGAGGGGGGGGAGGGAGAGGGAGAGGGAGGGGGAGGAGGAGGGAGAGGGGGAGGGGAGGAGGAGGGAGGGGGGAGGAGGAGGGAGGGGGAGGGAGAGGGAGGGGGAGGAGGAGGGAGAGAGAGGGAGAGGGAGGGGGGAGAGGGAGGGGGAGGAGGAGGGAGAGGGAGGGGGGAGGAGGAGGGAGGGGGAGGAGGAGGGAGAGGGAGGGGGGAGGAGGAGGGAGAGGGAGGGGGGAGGAGGAGGGGGGAGAGGGAGGGGGGAGGAGGGAGGGAGAGGGAGGGGGAGGAGGAGGGGGGAGAGGGAGGAGGGAGGGGGGGGAGGAGGAGGGAGGGGGGAGGAGGAGGAGGGAGGGGGGGAGGAGGAGGAGGGAGGGGGGAGGAGGAGGGAGAGGGAGGGGGGAGGAGGGAGAGGGAGGGTGGGAGGAGGAGAGAGAGGAGGAGGGAGGAGGAGGGAGGGGGAGGGAGAGGGAGGGGGGAGGAGGAGGGAGAGGGAGGGGGGGAGGAGGAGGAGAGGGAGGAGGAGGGAGAGGGAGGGGGGAGGAGGAGAGGGAGGGGGGAGGAGGAGAGGGAGGGGGGAGGAGGAGAGGGAGGGGGAGGAGGAGAGGGAGGGGGGAGGAGGAGGGAGAGGGAGGGGGGAGGAGGAGGGAGAGGGAGGGGGGAGGAGGGGGGAGGAGGAGGGAGAGGGAGGGGGGAGGAGGAGGGAGAGGGGGGGGAGGAGGAGGGGGAGGAGGAGGGAGAGGGAGGGGGGAGGGAGAGGGAGAGGGGAGGAGGAGGGAGAGGGGAGGGAGGAGGAGGGAGAGGGAGGGGGGAGGAGGAGGGAGAGGGGAGGGAGAACGGAGGGGGGAGGGGGGAGGAGGGAGAACGGAGGGGGGAGGAGGGAGAACGGAGGGGGGAGGGGGGAGGAGGGAGAACGGAGGGGGGAGGAGGAGAACGGAGGGGGAGGAGGGAGAACGGAGGGGGGAGGGGAGGAGGGAGAACGGAGGGGGGAGGGGGGAGGAGGGAGAACGGAGGGGGGAGGGGGAGGAGGGAGAACGGAGGGGGGAGGGGGGAGGGGAAGAGGGGAGGGAAGAGGGGGGAGGGGGGAGGGGAGAGGGGGAGAGGGGGGAGGGGGGAGGGGGGGGAGGAGAGGGAGGGGGAAAGAGGGGGAGAGGGAAGGGGGGAAGGGGGAGGGAAGGGGGGGAGGGAAGAGGGGGAGGGGAAGAGGGGGAGGGGAAGAGGGGGAGGGGAGAGGGGGAAGGGGGGAGGGGGGGGAGGGAGGGGGAAGGGGGGAGGGGGGGGAGGGAGGGGGAGGGAGGGGGAAGGGGGAGGGAGGGGGAAAGAGGGGGAGAGGAAGGGGGGGGAGAGGGAAGGGGGGGAGGAGGGGAGAGGAGGGGGGGAGGGGAGAGGGGGGAGGGGAGAGGGGGAGAGGGGGGAGGGGAGAGGGGGAGAGGGGGGAGGGGAGAGGGGGAGAGGGGGAGGGGAGAGGGGAGGGGGGGGAGGGAGAGGGGAGGGGGGGAGGGGAGAGGGGGAGAGGGGGGAGGGGAGAGGGGGAGGGGGGAAGGGGGGAGAGGGAGGGGGGGAAGGGGGAAGGGGGAGAGGGAGGGGGGGAAGGGGGGAGAGGGAGGGGGGGGAGGGGAGAGGGAAGGGGGGAGGGGGGGAGAGGGGAGGGGGGAGAGGGAAGGGGGGGAGGGGAGGGAGAGGGAAAGGGGGGGAGAGGGAAAGAGGGAAAGGGGGGAGAGGGAAAGGGGGGAGGGGGGGGGGAGGGGAAAGGGGGGGGGAAAGGGGAGGGGGGAGAGGGGGAAAGGGGGGAGGGGGGAAAGGGGGGAAGGGGGGGAGAGGGGAAAGGGGGGGGAGAGGGAAAGGGGGGGGAGAGGGGAAAGGGGAGGGGGGAAAGGAAAGGAGGAGGGGGAAAGGGGGGAAAGGGGAGGGGGGAAAGGGGAGGGGGAAAAGGAGGGGAAAGGGGAGGGGGGAAAGGGGAGGGGGAAAAGGAGGGGAAGGGGGGGGGAAAGGAGGGGAAAGGAGGGGGAAAGGGGGGGAAAGGGGGGGGAAAGGGGGGGAAAGGGGAGTGGGAACGGGTGGAGGGGAAGGGAGGAGGAGGGGGAAGGGAGGAGGTGGGGGGAGAGGGAGTGAAGGATGGAAGGAGAGGGGGAGAGAGAGACGAGGGGGTGGGAAGAGAGAGAGAGACGAGGGGGTGGGAAGAGAGAGAGAGACGAGGGGGTGGGAAGAGAGAGAGAGTCGAGGGGGTGGGAAGAGAGAGAGAGACGAGGGGGTGGAAAGAGAGAGAGAGACGAGGGGGTGGGAAGAGAGAGAGAGGACGAGGGGGTGGGAAGAGAGAGAGAGACGAGGGGGTGGGAAGAGAGAGAGAGAGACGAGGGGGTGGAAGAGAGAGAGGAGCGAGGGGGTGGGAAGAGAGAGAGAGAGACGAGGGGGTGGGAAGAGAGAGAGAGAGACGAGGGGGTGGGAAGAGAGAGAGAGAGACGAGGGGGTGGAAGAGAGAGAGAGACGAGGGGGTGGGAAGAGAGAAGAGAGAGACGAGGGGGTGGGAAGAGAGAGAGAGAGACGAGGGGGTGGGAAGAGAGAGAGAGACGAGGGGGTGGGAAGAGAGAGACGGGGGGGAAAGAGAGAGACGGGGGGGGAAAGAGAGAGACGGGGGGGAAAGAGAGAGACGGGGGGGAAAGAGAGAGACGGGGGGGGAAAGAGAGAGACGGGGGGGAAAAGAGAGAGACGGGGGGGGAAAAGAGAGAGACGGGGGGGGAAAGAGAGAGACGGGGGGGGGAAAAGAGAGAGACGGGGGGGGAAAGAGAGAGACGGGGGGGGGGAAGAGAGAGACGGGGGGGGGGAAAGAGAGAGACGGGGGGGGGAAAGAGAGAGACGGGGGGGGGGGAAAGAGAGAGACGGGGGGGGGAAAGAGAGAGACGGGGGGGTGAAAAGAGAGAGACGGGGGGGGTGAAAGAGAGAGACGGGGGGGGGGAAGAGAGAGACGGGGGGGGGAAAGAGAGAGACGGGGGGGGGGAAAGAGAGAGACGGGGGGGGGGAAAGAGAGAGACGGGGGGGGGGAAAGAGAGAGACGGGTGGGGGGGAAAGAGAGAGACGGGGGGGGAAAGAGAGAGACGGAGGGGAAAGAGAGAGACGGAGGGGGAAAGAGAGAGACGGAGGGGGAAAGAGAGAGACAGGGGGGGGGAAGAGAGAGACGAGGAGGGGGGGGAAGAGAGAGACGAGGGGGGGAAGAGAGAGACGAGGGGGGGTATAAGAGTGGGAAGGAAAGAATAAGGGTAAGGGGTTGAAGAGGGATATCGTATGTTGAAGGGAAGACGTTAGTTAGACGAGGGGGGGGGAAGAGAGAGACGAGGGGGGGGGAAGAGAGAGACGAGGGGGGGGGAAGAGAGAGACGAGGGGGGGGAAGAGAGAGACGAGGGGGGGAAAGAGAGAGACGAGAGGGGGGAAGAGAGAGACGAGAGCGGGGGGGAAGAGAGAGACGAGAGGGGGGGGAAGAGAGAGACGAGAGGGGGGGGAAGAGAGAGACGAGAGGGGGGGAAGAGGGGGACGGGGGGAGGGGGGAAGAGAGAGACGGGGGGGAGGGAAAGAGAGAGACGGGGGGAGGGAAAGAGAGAGAGACGGGGGAGGGAAAGGAGAGACGGGGGGGAGGGAAAGAGAGAGACGGGGGGGAGGGAAAGAGAGAGACGGGGGGGAGGGAAAGAGAGAGACGGGGGGGAGGGAAAGAGAGAGACGGGGGGGAGGGAAAGAGAGAGACGGGGGGGAGGGAAAGAGAGAGACGGGGGGGAGGAAAGAGAGAGACGGGGGGAGGAAAGAGAGAGACGGGGGGAGGGAAAGAGAGAGACGGGGGAGGGAAGAGAGAGACGGGGGGGAGGAAAGAGAGAGACGGGGGGGGAGGGAAAGAGAGAGACGGGGGGAGGGAAAGAGAGAGACGGGGGAGGGAAAGAGAGAGACGGGGGGGAGGGAAAGAGAGAGACGGGGGGGAGGGAAAGAGAGAGACGGGGGGGGGGGAGGGAAAGAGAGAGACGGGGGGGGGAGGGAAAGAGAGAGACGGGGGGGTGGGGGAAAGAGAGAGACGGGGGGGTGGGGGAAAGTGAGAGACGGGGGGGGTGGGGGGGGGAAAGAGAGAGACGGGGGGGTGGGGGGGGGAAAGAGAGAGACGGGGGGGTGGGGGGGGAAAGAGAGAGACGGGGGGGTGGGGGGGGAAAGAGAGAGACGGGGGGGTGGGGGGGCGGGGGAAGAGAGAGACGGGGGGGTGGGGGGGGGGAAACAGAGAGACGGGCAGCGCGACCGCTGAGAGAGAGAGAGAGAGAGAAAGAGACGGGCAGCGCGACCGAGAGAGAGAGAGAGAGAGAGAGACGGGGAGTGCAACTGAGAGAGAGAGAGGGAGAGACGGGCAGCGCGACCGAGAGAGAGAGACGGGCAACGTGACCGAGAGAGAGAGGGGGAGACGGGTGAGCGCGACAGAGAGGGAGAGAGACGGGGAGCGTGACCGAGAGAGAGAGAGAGACGGGCAGCGTGACCGAGAGAGAGAGAGAGACGGGCAGCGCGACCGAGAGAGAGAGACGGGCAGCGTGACCGAGAGAGAGAGAGAGACGGGCAGCGCGACCGAGAGAGAGAGACGGGCAGCGTGACCGAGAGAGAGAGGGGGAGACGGGTGAGCGCGACAGAGAGGGAGAGGGGGGGGAGAGAGACGGGGAGCGCGACAGAGAGGGAGAGAAGGAGAGAGACGGGGAGCGCGACAGAGAGGGAGAGAAGGAGAGAGACGGGCAGCGTGACCGAGAGTGAGAGAGAGAGAGAGAGAGAGACGGGCAGCGCGACCCAGAGAGAGAGAGAGAGTGAGAGAGAGAGAGACGGAGAGAGAGGGGGAGCGCGACTGAGAGAGATGGGGAGAGCGACTGAGATAGAGAGAGAGACGGGAGGCGCGACAGCAAGATAGAGGGAGAGAGAGAGGGAGCGTGTCAGAGAGAGAGAGAGAGGGAGAAAGAGAGGGAGCGTGACAGAGAGAGAGAGAGAGACGGGGAGCGCGACCGAGAGAGAGAGCCGGAGAGACGGGCAGCGCGACCGAGAGAGAAAGAGAGAGAGAGAGAGACGGGGAGCGTGACCGAGAGAGAGAGAGGGAGAGACGGGGAGCACAACCGAGAGAGAGAGAGGGAGAGACGGGGAGCACGACCAAGAGACAGAGAGAGAGAGAGAGACGGGAGGCGCGACAGTGAGAGAGAGAGAGAGACGGGGAGCACGACCAAGAGAGAGAGAAAGGGAGAGAGAGGGGGAGCGCGACTGAGAGAGAGAGAGAGAGACGTGGAGCGCGACTGAGAGAGAGAGAGAGATGGGAGGCGAGAGAGAGAGAGAGAGAGAGAGAGAGAAAGACAGGGAGCACGACGGAGAGAGACAGGGAGCACGACCGAGAGAGAGTGAGACAGGGAGCACGATCGAGAGAAAGTGAGACAGCGAGCACGATCGAGAGAAAGTGAGACAGCGAGCACGATCGAGAGAGAGAGAGAGACAGGGAGGACGATCGAGAGAGAGAGAGAGACAGGGAGCACGATCGAGAGAGAGAGAGAGACAGGGAGCACGATCGAGAGAGAGAGAGAGACAGGGAGCACGATCGAGAGAGAGAGAGAGACAGGGAGCACGATCGAGAGAGAGAGAGAGACAGGGAGCACGATCGAGAGAGAGAGAGAGACAGGGAGGACGATCGAGAGAGAGAGAGAGACAGGGAGCACGATCGAGAGAGAGAGAGAGACAGGGAGCACGATCGAGAGAGAGAGAGAGACAGGGAGCACGATCGAGAGAGAGAGAGAGACAGGGAGCACGATCGAGAGAGAGTGAGAGACAGGGAGCACGATCGAGAGAGAGTGAGAGACAGGGAGCACGATCGAGAGAGAGTGAGAGACAGGGAGCACGATCGAGAGAGAGTGAGAGACAGGGAGCACGATCGAGAGAGAGTGAGACAGGGAGCACGAGAGAGAGAGAGAGAGAGACAGGGAGCACGAGAGAGAGAGAGAGAGAGACAGGGAGCACGATCGAGAGAGAGAGAGAGACAGGGAGCACGATCGAGAGAGAGAGAGAGAGAGAGAGAGAGAGAGACAGACAGACAGACAGGGAGCTCGATCGAGAGAGAGAAAGGGAGAGAGACAGACAGACAGACAAGGAGCTCGATCGAGAGAGAGAGAGAGAGAGAGTGTGAGACAGACAGGCAGCTCGATCGAGAGAGAGTGAGACAGGGAGCTCGATCGAGAGAGAGAGAGTGAGAGTGAGAGAGACAGGGAGCTCGATCGAGAGAGAGAGAGAGAGACAGGGAGCTCGATCGAGAGAGAGAAAGAGAGAGAGAGAGACAGACAGACAGGGAGCTCGATCGAGAGAGAGAGAGAGAGAGACAGGGAGCACGATCGAGAGAGAGAGAGAGACAGGGAGCACGATCGAGAGAGAGAGAGAGACAGGGAGCACGATCGAGAGAGAGTGAGAGTGAGAGAGACAGGGAGCTCGATCGAGAGGGAGTGAGACAGGGAGCACGATCAAGAGAGAGAGAGACAGGGAGCTCGATCGAGAGAGAGTGAGAGAGACAGGGAGCACGATCGAGAGAGAGTGAGAGAGACAGGGAGCACGATCGAGAGAGAGTGAGAGAGACAGGGAGCACGATCGAGAGAGAGTGAGAGACACAGGGAGCACGATTGAGAGAGAGAGAGACAGGGAGCACGATTGAGAGAGAGAGAGACAGGGAGAACGATCGAGAGAGAGAGAGAGACAGGGAGCACGATCGAGAGAGAGAGAGAGACAGGGAGCACGATCGAGAGAGAGAGAGAGACAGGGAGCACGATCGAGAGAGAGAGAGACAGGGAGCTCGATCGAGAGACAGACAGACAGGGAGCTCGATCGAGAGAAAGAGAGAGAGACAGACAGACTGACAGGGAGCTCGATCGAGAGAGAGTGAGAGTGAGAGAGACAGGGAGCTCGATCGAGAGAGAGAGAGACAGGGAGCACGATCGAGAGGGAGAGAGAGACAGGGAGCACGATCGAGAGAGATGAGAGAGACAGGGAGCACGATCGAGAGAGATGAGAGAGACAGGGAGCTCGATCGAGAGAGAGAAAGAGAGAGAGAGAGACAGACAGACATGGAGCTCGATCGAGAGAGAGAGAGAGACAGGGAGCACGATCGAGTGAGAGTGAGAGTGAGAGAGACAGGGAGCTCCATCGAGAGAGAGACAGGGAGCTCGATCGAGAGAGAGAGAGAGAGACAGGGAGCTCGATCGAGAGAGAGAGAGAGACAGGGAGCTCGATCGAGAGAGAGAGAGAGACAGGGAGCTCGATCGAGAGAGAGAGAGAGAGAGAGAGAGACAGGGAGCTCGATCGAGTGAGAGAGAGAGAGAGACAGGGAGCTCGATCGAGAGAGAGAGAGAGAGAGAGACAGGGAGCTCGATCGAGAGAGAGAGAGAGAGACAGGGAGCTCGAGAGAGAGAGAGAGAGAGAGAGAGAGAGAGAGACAGGGAGCTCGATCGAGAGAGAGAGAGAGACAGGGAGCACGATCGAGAGAGAGAGAGAGACAGGGAGCACGATCGATAGAGAGAGAGACAGGGAGCACGATCGAGAGAGAGAGAGAGACAGGGAGCACGATCGAGAGAGAGAGAGAGACAGGGAGCACGATCGAGAGAGAGTGAGACAGGGAGCACGATCGAGAGAGAGTGAGACAGGGAGCACGATCGAGAGAGAGTGAGACAGGGAGCACGATCGAGAGAGAGTGAGACAGGGAGCACGATCGAGAGAGAGTGAGACAGGGAGCACGATCGAGAGAGAGTGAGACAGGGAGCACGATCGAGAGAGAGTGAGACAGGGAGCACGATCGAGAGAGAGTGAGACAGGGAGCACGATCGAGAGAGAGTGAGACAGGGAGCACGATCGAGAGAGAGTGAGACAGGGAGCACGATCGAGAGAGAGTGAGACAGGGAGCACGATCGAGAGAGAGTGAGACAGGGAGCACGATCGAGAGAGAGAGAGAGACAGGGAGCACGATCGAGAGAGAGAGAGAGACAGGGAGCACGATCGAGAGAGAGAGAGAGACAGGGAGCACGATCGAGAGAGAGAGAGAGAGAGACAGGGAGCACTATCGAGAGAGAGAGAGAGACAGGGAGCACGATCGAGAGAGAGAGAGAGACAGGGAGCACTATCGAGAGAGAGAGAGAGACAGGGAGCACTATCGAGAGAGAGAGAGAGACAGGGAGCACGATCGAGAGAGAGTGAGACAGGGAGCACGATCGAGAGAGAGAGAGAGACAGGGAGCACGATTGAGAGAGAGAGAGACAGGGAGCACGATCGAGAGAGAGTGAGAGAGACAGGGAGCTCGATCGAGAGAGAGAAAGAGAGAGAGACAGACAGACAGACAGGGAGCTCGATCGAGAGAGAGAAAGAGAGAGAGAGAGACAGACAGACAGGGAGCTCGATCGAGAGACAGAAAGAGAGAGAGACAGACAGACAGACGGAGCTCGATCGAGAAAGAGAGTGAGAGTGAGAGAGACAGGGAGCTCGATCGAGAGAGAGAGAGACAGGGAGTTCGATCGAGAGAGAGAAAGCGAGAGTGAGACAGGGAGCACGATCGAGAGAGAGAGAGAGACAGGGAGCACGATCGAGAGAGAGTGAGACAGGGAGCACGATCGAGAGAGAGTGAGACAGGGAGCACGATCGAGAGAGAGTGAGACAGGGAGCACGATCGAGAGAGAGTGAGACAGGGAGCACGATCGAGAGAGAGATAGAGAGAGAGACAGACAGACAGACAGGGAGCACGATCGAGAGTGAGAGAAACAGGGAGCTCGATCGAGAGAGAGAGAGACAGGGAGCACGATCGAGAGAGAGAGAGACAGGGAGCTCGATCGAGAGAGAGTGAGAGAGACAGGGAGCACGATCGAGAGAGAGTGAGAGAGACAGGGAGCACGATCGAGAGAGAGTGAGAGAGACAGGGAGCACGATCGAGAGAGAGTGAGACAGGGAGCACGATCAAGAGAGAGAGAGACAGGGAGCTCGATCGAGAGAGAGAAAGAGAGAGAGACAGACAGACAGACAGGGAGCTCGATCGAGAGAGAGAAAGAGAGAGAGACAGACAGACTGACAGGGTGCTCGATCGAGTGAGAGTGAGAGAGACAGGGAGCTCGATCGAGAGAGAGAGAGACAGGGAGCACGATCGAGAGAGAGAGAGAGACAGGGAGCACGATCGAGAGAGATGAGAGAGACAGGGAGCTCGATCGAGAGAGAGAGAGAGAGAGAGAGAGACAGACAGACAGGGAGCTCGATCGAGAGAGAGAGGGAGAGAGACAGACAGACAGGGAGCTCGATCGAGAGAGAGAGAGAGACAGGGAGCACGATCGAGAGAGAGTGAGAGTGGGAGAGACAGGGAGCTCGATCGAGAGAGAGAGAGAGACAGGGAGTACGATCGAGAGATAGAGAGAGAGACAGGGAGCACGATCGAGAGAGAGAGAGAGAGACAGGGAGCACGATCGAGAGAGAGAGAGAGAGACAGGGAGCACGATCGAGAGAGAGAGAGAGAGACAGGGAGCACGATCGAGAGAGAGTGAGAGAGACAGGGAGCACGAACGAGAGAGAGTGAGAGAGACAGGGAGCACGATCGAGAGTGACAGAGACAGGAAGCACGATCGAGAGAGAGTGAGACAGGGAGCACGATCGAGAGTGAGAGAAACAGGGAGCTCGATCGAGAGTGAGAGAGACAGGGAGCTCGATCGAGAGAGAGAGAGAGACAGGGAGCACGATCGAGAGAGAGAGAGAGACAGGGAGCACGATCGAGAGAGATGAGAGAGACAGGGAGCTCGATCGAGAGAGAGAAAGAGAGAGAGAGAGAGACAGACAGACAGGGAGCTCGATCGAGAGAGAGAGACAGACAGACAGACAGGGAGCTCGATCGAGAGAGAGAGAGACAGGGAGCTCGATCGAGAGAGAGAGACAGGGAGTACGATCGAGAGACAGGGAGCTCGATCGAGAGAGAGAGAGAGACAGGGAGCACGATCGAGAGAGAGTGAGAGAGACAGGGAGCACGATCGAGAGAGAGTGAGAGAGACAGGGAGCACGATCGAGAGAGAGTGAGAGAGTGAGAGAGACAGGGAGCACGATCGAGAGAGAGTGAGAGAAACAGGGAGCTCGATCGAGAGTGAGAGAGAGACAGGGAGCTCGATCGAGAGTGAGAGAGAGACAGGGAGCACGATCGAGAGAGAGAGAGACAGGGAGCACGATCGAGAGAGAGAGAGACAGGGAGCACGATCGAGAGAGAGAGAGACAGGGAGCACGATCGAGAGAGAGAGAGACAGGGAGCACGATCGAGAGAGAGTGAGAGTGAGAGAGAGACAGGGAGCACGATCGAGAGAGAGTGAGAGAGACAGGGAGCTCGATCGAGAGTGAGAGAAACAGAGAGCTCGATCGAGAGTGAGAGAAACAGGGAGCTCGATCGAGAGAGAGAGAGAGACAGGGAGCACGATCGAGTGAGAGAGAGAGACGGAGCACGTTCGAGAGAGAGTGAGAGAGACGGAGCTCGATCTCGAGTGAGAGAAACAGGGACCTCGATCGAGAGAGAGAGATAGACTGGGAGCACGATCGAGAGAGAGAGAGAGACAGGGAGCACGATCGAGTGAGAGTGAGAGAGAGAGAGAGACAGGGAGCATGATCAAGAGAGAGTGAGAGAGACAGAGAGCTCGATCGAGAGAGAGAGAGACAGGGAGCACGATCGAGAGAGAGTGAGAGAGACAGGGAGCACGATCGAGAGAGAGTGAGAGAGACAGGGAGCACGATCGAGAGAGAGAGAGACAGGGAGCACGATCGAGAGAGAGAGAGACAGGGAGCACGATCGAGAGAGAGAGAGAGACAGGGAGCACGATCGAGAGAGAGAGAGAGACAGGGAGCACGATCGAGAGAGAGAGAGAGACAGGGAGCACGATCGAGAGAGAGAGAGACAGGGAGCACGATCGAGAGAGAGAGAGACAGGGAGCACGATCGAGAGAGAGTGAGAGTGAGAGAGAGACAGGGAGCACGATCGAGAGAGAGAGAGACAGGGAGCACGATCGAGAGAGAGAGAGAGAGAGAGAGAGAGAGACAGGGAGCTCGATCGAGAGAGAGAGAGAGAGACAGGGAGCTCGATCGAGAGAGAGAGAGAGAGAGAGAGACAGGGAGCACGATCGAGAGAGAGAGAGAGAGAGAGACAGGGAGCACGATCGAGAGAGAGTGAGAGAGAGAGACAGGGAGCACGATCGAGAGAGAGTGAGAGAGAGAGACAGGGAGCACGATCGAGAGAGAGAGAGACAGGGAGCACGATCGAGAGAGAGTGAGACAGGGAGCACGATCGAGAGAGAGTGAGACAGGGAGCACGATCGAGAGAGAGTGAGACAGGGAGTACGATCGAGAGAGAGTGAGACAGGGAGCACGATCGAGAGAGAGTGAGACAGGGAGCACGATCGAGAGAGAGTGAGACAGGGAGCACGATCGAGAGAGAGTGAGACAGGGAGCACGATCGAGAGAGAGTGAGACAGGGAGCACGATCGAGAGAGAGAGAGAGTGAGAGAAACAGGGAGCTCGATCGAGAGTGAGAGAGAGACAGGGAGCACGATCGAGAGAGAGAGAGACAGGGAGCACGATCGAGAGAGAGAAAGAGAGAGAGACAGGGAGCACGATCGAGAGAGAGAGAGACAGGGAGCACGATCGAGAGAGAGAGAGACAGGGAGCACGATCGAGAGAGAGAGAGACAGGGAGCACGATCGAGAGAGAGAGAGACAGGGAGCACGATCGAGAGAGAGAGAGACAGGGAGCACGATCGAGAGAGAGAGAGAGACAGGGAGCACGATCGAGAGAGAGAGAGAGACAGGGAGCACGATCGAGAGAGAGAGAGACAGGGAGCACGATCGATCGAGAGAGAGAGAGAGAGAGAGACAGGGAGCACGATCGAGAGAGAGTGAGAGTGACAGGGAGCACGATCGAGAGAGAGTGAGAGTGAGAGAGAGACAGGGAGCACGATCGAGAGAGAGTGAGAGAGACAGGGAGCTCGATCGAGAGTGAGAGAAACAGAGAGCTCGATCGAGAGTGAGAGAAACAGGGAGCCCGATCGAGAGGGAGAGAGAGACAGGGAGCATGATCGAGTCAGAGTGAGAGAGAGACAGGGAGCACGATCGAGAGAGAGAGATAGACAGGGAGCACGATCGAGAGAGAGAGAGACAGGGAGCACGATCGAGAGAGAGTGAGAGTGAGAGAGAGAGAGAGACAGGGAGCACGATCAAGAGAGAGTGAGAGAGACAGGGAGCTCGATCGAGAGAGAGTGAGAGAGACAGGGAGCACGATCGAGAGAGAGAGAGACAGGGAGCTCGATCGAGAGAGAGTGAGAGAGACAGGGAGCACGATCGAGAGAGAGAGAGACAGGGAGCACGATCGAGAGAGAGAGAGACAGGGAGCACGATCGAGAGAGAGAGAGACAGGGAGCACGATCGAGAGAGAGAGAGACAGGGAGCACGATCGAGAGAGAGAGAGACAGGGAGCACGATCGAGAGAGAGAGAGACAGGGAGCACGATCGAGAGAGAGAGAGACAGGGAGCACGATCGAGAGAGAGTGAGAGTGAGAGAGAGACAGGGAGCACGATCGAGAGAGAGAAAGAGAGAGAGAGAGACAGACAGACAGGGAGTTCGATCGAGAGAGTGAGAGTGAGAGAGACAGGGAGCTCGATCGAGAGAGAGAGAGACAGGGAGCACGATCGAGAGAGAGAGACAGGGAGCACGATCGAGAGAGAGTGAGAGTGAGAGAGAGACAGGGAGCACGATCGAGAGAGAGTGAGAGAGACAGGGAGCTCGATCTAGAGTGAGAGAAACAGGGACCTCGATCGAGAGATAGACAGGGAGCACGATCGAGAGAGAGTGAGAGTGAGAGAGACAGGGAGCTCGATCGAGAGAGAGAGAGAGAGAGAGACAGGGAGCACGATCGAGAGAGAGTGAGAGTGAGAGAGACAGGGAGCTCGATCGAGAGAGACAGGGAGCTCGATCGAGAGAGAGAGAGAGAGAGACAGGGAGCTCGATCGAGAGAGAGAGAGAGAGACAGGGAGCTCGATCGAGAGAGAGAGAGAAAGACAGGGAGCTCGATCGAGAGAGAGACAGGGAGCACGATCGAGAGAGAGTGAGAGAGAGAGACAGGGAGCACGATCGAGAGAGAGTGAGTGAGAGAGACAGGGAGCACGATCGAGAGAGAGTGAGACAGGGAGCACGATCGAGAGAGAGTGAGACAGGGAGCACGATCGAGAGAGAGTGAGACAGGGAGCACGATCGAGAGAGAGTGAGACAGGGAGCACGATCGAGAGAGAGTGAGACAGGGAGCACGATCGAGAGAGAGTGAGACAGGGAGCACGATCGAGAGAGAGTGAGACAGGGAGCACGATCGAGAGAGAGTGAGACAGGGAGCACGATCGAGAGAGAGTGAGACAGGGAGCACGATCGAGAGAGAGTGAGACAGGGAGCACGATCGAGAGAGAGTGAGACAGGGAGCACGATCGAGAGAGAGTGAGACAGGGAGCACGATCGAGAGAGAGTGAGACAGGGAGCACGATCGAGAGAGAGTGAGACAGGGAGCACGATCGAGAGTGAGTGAGACAGGGAGCACGATCGAGAGAGAGTGAGACAGGGAGCACGATCGAGAGAGAGTGAGACAGGGAGCACGATGGAGAGAGAGTGAGACAGGGAGCACGATCGAGAGAGAGTGAGACAGGGAGCACGATGGAGAGAGAGTGAGACAGGGAGCACGATCGAGAGAGAGAGAGAGACAGGGAGCACGATCGAGAGAGAGTGAGACAGCGAGCACGATCGAGAGAGAGAGAGAGACAGGGAGCACGATCGAGAGAGAGAGAGAGACAGGGAGCACGATCGAGAGAGAGAGAGACAGGGAGCACGATCGAGAGAGAGAGAGACAGGGAGCACGATCGAGAGAGAGAGAGACAGGGAGCACGATCGAGAGAGAGAGAGACAGGGAGCACGATCGAGAGAGAGTGAGAGAGACAGGGAGCTCGATCGAGAGAGAGAAAGAGAGAGAGAGAGACAGACAGACAGGGAGCTCGATCAAGAGAGAGAGAGAGAGAGACAGGGAGCATGATCGAGAGAGAGAGAGAGACAGGGAGCACGATCGAGAGACAGGGAGCACGATCGAGAGAGAGAGTGAGAGTGAGAGAGACAGGGAGCTCGATCGAGAGAGAGTGAGACAGGGAGCACGATCGAGAGAGAGAGAGACAGGGAGCTCGATCGAGAGAGAGTGAGAGAGACAGGGAGCACGATCGAGAGAGAGTGAGACAGGGAGCACGATCGAGAGAGAGAGAGACAGGGAGCTCGATCGAGAGAGAGATAGAGAGAGAGACAGACAGACAGACAGGGAGCTCGATCGAGAGAGAGACAGACAGACTGACAGGGAGCTCGATTGAGAGAGAGTGAGAGTGAGAGAGACAGGGAGCTCGATCGAGAGAGAGAGAGACAGGGAGCACGATCGAGAGAGAGAGAGACAGGGAGCACGATCGAGAGAGATGAGAGAGACAGGGAGCTCGATCGAGAGAGAGTGAGAGAGACAGGGAGCACGATCGAGAGAGAGTGAGAGAGACAGGGAGCACGATCGAGAGAGAGTGAGAGAGACAGGGAGCACGATCGAGAGAGAGTGAGACAGGGAGCACGATCGAGAGAGAGAGAGACAGGGAGCACGATCGAGAGAGAGAGAGACAGGGAGCACGATCGAGAGAGAGAAAGAGAGAGAGAGAGACAGACAGACAGGGAGTTCGATCGAGAGAGAGAGAGAGAGACAGGGAGCACGATCGAGAGAGAGAAAGAGAGAGAGAGAGAGAGACAGACAGGGAGTTCGATCGAGAGAGTCAGAGTGAGAGAGACAGGGAGCTCGATCGAGAGAGAGAGAGACAGGGAGCACGATCGAGAGAGAGAGAGACAGGGAGCACGATCGAGAGAGAGTGAGCGAGAGACAGGGAGCACGATCGAGAGAGAGTGAGAGAGACAGGGAGCTCGATCTAGAGTGAGAGAAACAGGGACCTCGATCGAGAGAGAGAGAGAGACAGGGAGCACGATCGAGAGAGAGTGAGAGTGAGAGAGAGAGAGAGACAGGGAGCACGATCAAGAGAGAGTGAGAGAGACAGGGAGCTCGATCGAGAGAGAGAGAGAGAGACAGGGAACACGATCGAGAGAGAGTGAGAGAGACAGGGAGCACGATCGAGAGAGAGTGAGAGAGACAGGGAGCACGATCGAGAGAGAGAGAGAGACAGGGAGCACGATCGAGAGAGAGAGAGACAGGGAGCACGATCGAGAGAGAGAGAGACAGGCAGCACGATCGAGAGAGAGTGAGAGAGACAGGGAGCTCGATCGAGAGAAAGAGAGAGAGACAGACAGACAGACAGACAGGGAGCTCGATCGAGAGAGTGAAAGAGAGAGAGAGAGAGAGACAGACAGACAGGGAGTTCGATCGAGAGAGAGAGAGTGAGAGTGAGAGAGACAGGGAGCTCGATCGAGAGAGAGAGAGACAGGGAGCACGATCGAGAGAGAGAGAGACAGGGAGCACGATCGAGAGAGAGAGAGACAGGGAGCACGATCGAGAGAGAGAGAGACAGGGAGCACGATCGAGAGAGAGTGACAGAGACAGGGAGCTCGATTGAGAGAGAGAAAGAGAGAGAGAGAGACAGACAGACGAGCTCGATCGAGAGAGAGAGAGAGAGAGAGAGAGACAGGGAGCACGATCGAGAGAGAGTGAGAGAGACAGGGAGCTCGATTGTGAGAGAGAGAGAGAGACAGGGAGCACGATCGAGAGAGAGTGAGAGAGACAGGGAGCTCGATCGAGAGAGAGAAAGAAAGAGAGAGAGACAGACAGGGAGCTCGATCGAGAGAGAGAAAGAGAGAGAGAGACAGACAGACAGGGAGCTCGATCGAGAGAGAGAGAGAGAGACAGGGAGCACGATCGAGAGAGAGTGAGAGTGAGAAACAGGGAGCTCGATCGAGAGAGAGAGAGACAGAGAGCACGATCGAGAGAGAGAGAGACAGGGAGCACGATCGAGAGAGAGAGAGACAGGGAGCACGATCGAGAGAGAGAGAGAGTGAGAGAGAGACAGGGAGCACGATCGAGAGAGAGAGAGAGACAGGGAGCACGATCGAGAGAGAGTGAGAGTGAGAGAGACAGGGAGCTCGATCGAGAGAGAGAGAGAGACAGGGAGCACGATCGAGAGAGAGTGAGAGTGAGAGAGACAGGGAGCTCGATCGAGAGAGACAGGGAGCTCGATCGAGAGAGAGAGAGAGACAGGGAGCTCGATCGATCGAGAGAGAGAGAGACAGGGAGCTCGATCGATCGAGAGAGAGAGAGACAGGGAGCTCGACCGAGAGAGAGAGAGAGACAGGGAGCTCGATCGAGAGAGAGAGAGAGAGAGAGAGAGACAGGGAGCACGATCGAGAGAGAGTGAGACAGGGAGCACGATCGAGAGAGAGTGAGACAGGGAGCACGATCGAGAGAGAGAGAGAGACAGGGAGCACGATCGAGAGAGAGAGAGAGACAGGGAGCACGATCGAGAGAGAGAGAGAGACAGGGAGCACGATCGAGAGAGAGAGAGAGACAGGGAGCACGATCGAGAGAGAGAGAGAGACAGGGAGCACGATCGAGAGAGAGAGAGACAGGGAGCACGATCGAGAGAGAGAGAGACAGGGAGCACGATCGAGAGAGAGAGAGACAGGGAGCACGATCGAGAGAGAGAGACAGGGAGCACGATCGAGAGAGAGAGAGACAGGGAGCACGATCGAGAGAGAGAGAGAGACAGGGAGCACGATCGAGAGAGAGAGAGAGACAGGGAGCACGATCGAGAGAGAGTGAGAGAGACAGGGAGCTCGATCGAGAGAGAGAAAGAGAGAGAGAGAGACAGACAGACAGGGAGCTCGATCGAGAGAGAGAAAGCGAGAGAGAGAGACAGACAGACAGGGAGCTCAATCGAGAGAGAGAGAGAGAGACAGGGAGCACGATCGAGAGAGAGAGAGACAGGGAGCACGATCGAGAGAGAGAGAGACAGGGAGCACGATCGAGAGAGAGAGTGAGAGTGAGAGAGACAGGGAGCTCGATCGAGAGAGAGTGAGACAGGGAGCACGATCGAGAGAGAGAGAGACAGGGAGCTCGATCGAGAGAGAGTGAGAGAGACAGGGAGCACGATCGAGAGAGAGTGAGACAGGGAGCACGATCGAGAGAGAGAGAGAGACAGGGAGCTCGATCGAGAGAGAGAAAGAGAGAGAGAGACAAACAGACAGACAGGGAGCTCGATCGAGAGAGAGAAAGAGACAGACAGACTGACAGGGAGCTCGATCGAGAGAGAGTGAGAGTGAGAGAGACAGGGAGCTCGATCGAGAGAGAGAGAGACAGGGAGCACGATCGAGAGAGAGAGAGAGAGAGAGACAGGGAGCACGATCGAGAGAGAGTGAGAGAGACAGGGAGCACGATCGAGAGAGAGTGAGAGAGACAGGGAGCACGATCGAGAGAGAGTGAGAGAGACAGGGAGCACGATCGAGAGAGAGTGAGAGAGACAGGGAGCACGATCGAGAGAGAGTGAGACAGGGAGCACGATCGAGAGAGAGAGAGACAGGGAGCACGATCGAGAGAGAGAGAGAGACAGGGAGCACGATCGAGAGAGAGAGAGACAGGGAGCACGATCGAGAGAGAGAGAGACAGGGAGCACGATCGAGAGAGAGAGAGACAGGGAGCACGATCGAGAGAGAGAGAGACAGGGAGCACGATCGAGAGAGAGAGACAGACAGGGAGTTCGATCGAGAGAGCGAGAGAGACAGGGAGCTCGATCGAGAGAGAGAGAGACAGGGAGCACGATCGAGAGAGAGAGAGACAGGGAGCACGATCGAGAGAGAGAGAGAGTGAGAGAGAGAGAGAGACAGGGAGCACCATCAAGAGAGAGTGAGAGACAGGGAGCTCGATCGAGAGAGAGAGACAGGGAGCACGATCGAGAGAGAGTGAGAGAGACAGGGAGCACGATCGAGAGAGAGTGAGACAGGGAGCACGATCGAGAGAGAGAGAGAGACAGGGAGCACGATCGAGAGAGAGAGAGAGACAGGGAGCACGATCGAGAGAGAGAGAGACAGGCAGCACGATCGAGAGAGAGTGAGAGAGACAGGGAGCTCGATCGAGAGAGAGAAAGAGAGAGAGAGAGACAGACAGACAGGGAGCTCGATCGAGAGAGTGAAAGAGAGAGAGAGAGAGAGACAGACAGACGAGCTCGATCGAGAGAGAGGGAGAGAGAGAGACAGGGAGCACGATCGAGAGAGAGTGAGAGAGACAGGGAGCTCGATTGAGAGAGAGAGAGAGAGACAGGGAGCTCGATCGAGAGAGAGTGAGAGTGAGAGAAACAGGGAGCTCGATCGAGAGAGAGAGAGACAGGGAGCACGATCGAGAGAGAGAGAGACAGGGAGCACGATCGAGAGAGAGAGAGAGTGAGAGAGAGACAGGGAGCACGATCGAGAGTGAGTGAGAGAGACAGGGAGGTTGATCGAGAGAGAGAGAGAGACAGGGAGCTCGATCGAGAGAGAGAAAGAAAGAGAGACAGACAGACAGGGAGCTCGATCGAGAGAGAGAGAGAGACAGGGAGCTCGATCGAGAGAGAGTGAGAGTGAGAGTGAGAGAGACAGGGAGCTCGATCGAGAGAGAGAAAGAAAGAGAGACAGACAGACAGGGAGCTCGATCGAGAGAGAGAGAGAGAGACAGGGAGCACGATCGAGAGAGAGTGAGAGTGAGAGAAACAGGGAGCTCGATCGAGAGAGAGAGAGACAGGGAGCACGATCGAGAGAGAGAGAGACAGGGAGCACGATCGAGAGAGAGAGAGAGTGAGAGAGAGACAGGGAGCACGATCGAGAGTGAGTGAGAGAGACAGGGAGGTTGATCGAGAGAGAGAGAGAGACAGGGAGCACGATCGAGAGAGAGTGAGAGTGAGAGTGAGAGAGACAGGGAGCTCGATCGAGAGAGAGAGAGAGACAGGGAGCACGATCGAGAGAGAGTGAGAGTGAGAGAGACAGGGAGCACGATCGAGAGAGAGTGAGAGTGAGAGAGACAGGGAGCTCGATCGAGAGAGACAGGGAGCTCGATCGAGAGAGACAGGGAGCTCGATCGATCGAGAGAGAGAGAGACAGGGAGCTCGACCGAGAGAGAGAGAGAGAGAGAGAGAGAGAGAGAGAGAGAGACAGGGAGCTCAATCGAGAGAGAGAGAGAGAGAGAGAGACAGGGAGCACGATCGAGAGAGAGTGAAAGAGAGAGACAGGGAGCACGATCGAGAGAGAGAGAGACAGGGAGCACGATCGAGAGAGAGAGAGACAGGGAGCACGATCGAGAGAGAGTGAGACAGGGAGCACGATCGAGAGAGAGTGAGACAGGGAGCACGATCGAGAGAGAGTGAGACAGGGAGCACGATCGAGAGAGAGTGAGACAGGGAGCACGATCGAGAGAGAGTGAGACAGGGAGCACGATCGAGAGAGAGTGAGACAGGGAGCACGATCGAGAGAGAGTGAGACAGGGAGCACGATCGAGAGAGAGTGAGACAGGGAGCACGATCGAGAGAGAGTGAGACAGGGAGCACGATCGAGAGAGAGTGAGACAGGGAGCACGATCGAGAGAGAGTGAGACAGGGAGCACGATCGAGAGAGAGTGAGACAGGGAGCACGATCGAGAGAGAGTGAGACAGGGAGCACGATCGAGAGAGAGTGAGACAGGGAGCACGATCGAGAGAGAGTGAGACAGGGAGCACGATCGAGAGAGAGTGAGACAGGGAGCACGATCGAGAGAGAGTGAGACAGGGAGCTCGATCGAGAGAGAGAAAGAGAGAGAGACAGACAGACTGACAGGGAGCTCGATCGAGTGAGAGTGAGAGAGACAGGGAGCTCGATCGAGAGAGAGAGAGACAGGGAGCACGATCGAGAGAGAGAGAGAGAGAGAGACAGGGAGCACGATCGAGAGAGAGTGAGACAGGGAGCACGATCGAGAGAGAGAGAGACAGGGAGCACGATCGAGAGAGAGAGAGACAGGGAGCACGATCGAGAGAGAGAGAGACAGGGAGCACGATCGAGAGAGAGAGAGACAGGGAGCACGATCGAGAGAGAGTGAGAGTGAGAGAGAGACAGGGAGCACGATCGAGAGAGAGAGACAGACAGACAGACAGGGAGTTCGATCGAGAGAGTGAGAGAGACAGGGAGCTCGATCGAGAGAGAGAGAGACAGGGAGCACGATCGAGAGAGAGTGAGAGAGACAGGGAGCTCGATTGAGAGAGAGAGAGAGAGACAGGGAGCACGATCGAGAGAGAGTGAGAGAGACAGGGAGCTCGATCGAGAGAGAGTGAGAGAGACAGGGAGCTCGATCGAGAGAGAGAAAGAAAGAGAGAGAGACAGACAGGGAGCTCGATCGAGAGAGAGACAGACAGACAGGGAGCTCGATCGAGAGAGAGAGAGAGACAGGGAGCACGATCGAGAGAGAGTGAGAGTGAGAGAAACAGGGAGCTCGATCGAGAGAGAGAGAGAGACAGGGAGCACGATCGAGAGAGAGAGAGACAGGGAGCACGATCGAGAGAGAGAGAGAGTGAGAGAGAGACAGGGAGCACGATCGAGAGTGAGTGAGAGAGACAGGGAGCTTGATCGAGACAGAGAGAGAGACAGGGAGCACGATCGAGAGAGAGTGAGAGTGAGAGAGACAGGGAGCTCGATCGAGAGAGAGTGAGAGTGAGAGAGACAGGGAGCTCGATCGAGTGAGAGTGAGAGAGATAGGGAGCTCGATCGAGAGAGACAGGGAGCTCGATCGAGAGAGAGAGAGAGAGACAGGGAGCTCGATCGAGAGAGAGAGAGAGAGACAGGGAGCTCGATCGAGAGAGAGAGAGAGAGTGAGAGAGATAGGGAGCTCGATCGAGAGAGAGACAGGGAGCACGATCGAGAGAGAGTGAGAGTGAGAGAGATAGGGAGCTCGATCGAGAGAGAGACAGGGAGCACGATCGAGAGAGAGTGAGAGTGAGAGAGATAGGGAGCTCGATCGAGAGAGACAGGGAGCTCGATCGAGAGAGAGAGAGAGAGAGAGAGAGACAGGGAGCTCGATCGAGAGAGAGAGAGAGAGACAGGGAGCTCGATCGAGAGAGAGACAGGGAGCACGATCGAGAGAGAGAGTGAGAGTGAGAGAGACAGGGAGCTCGATCGAGAGAGAGTGAGACAGGGAGCACGATCGAGAGAGAGAGAGACAGGGAGCTCGATCGAGAGAGAGAGAGAGAGACAGGGAGCACGATCGAGAGAGAGAGTGAGACAGGGAGCACGATCGAGAGAGAGAGAGACAGGGAGCTCGATCGAGAGAGAGAAAGAGAGAGAGAGAGACAGACAGACAGGGAGCTCGATCGAGAGAGAGAAAGAGAGAGAGACAGACAGACTGACAGGGAGCTCGATCGAGTGAGAGTGAGAGAGACAGGGAGCTCGATCGAGAGAGAGAGAGACAGGGAGCACGATCGAGAGAGAGAGAGAGAGAGACAGGGAGCACGATCGAGAGAGATGAGAGAGACAGGGAGCTCGATCGAGAGAGAGAGAGGGAGAGACAGGGAGCACGATCGAGAGAGAGTGAGAGAGACAGGGAGCACGATCGAGAGAGAGTGAGAGAGACAGGGAGCACGATCGAGAGAGAGTGAGAGAGACAGGGAGCACGATCGAGAGAGAGTGAGACAGGGAGCACGATCGAGAGAGAGAGAGACAGGGAGCACGATCGAGAGAGAGAGAGAGACAGGGAGCACGATCGAGAGAGAGAGAGACAGGGAGCACGATCGAGAGAGAGAGAGACAGGGAGCACGATCGAGAGAGAGTGAGAGTGAGAGAGAGACAGGGAGCACGATCGAGAGAGAGAAAGAGAGAGAGAGAGAGAGACAGACAGACAGGGAGTTCGATCGAGAGAGTGAGAGAGACAGGGAGCTCGATCGAGAGAGAGAGAGACAGGGAGCACGATCGAGAGAGAGAGAGACAGGGAGCACGATCGAGAGAGAGTGAGAGTGAGAGAGAGACAGGGAGCACGATCGAGAGAGAGTGAGAGAGACAGGGAGCTCGATCTAGAGTGAGAGAAACAGGGACCTCGATCGAGAGAGAGAGATAGACAGGGAGCACGATCGAGAGAGAGAGAGACAGGGAGCACGATCGAGAGAGAGTGAGAGTGAGAGAGAGAGAGAGACAGGGAGCACGATCAAGAGAGATTGAGAGACAGGGAGCTCGAGAGAGAGAGAGAGAGAGAGAGACAGGGAGCTCGATCGAGAGAGAGTGAGAGAGACAGGGAGCACGATCGAGAGAGTGTGAGACAGGGAGCACGATCGAGAGAGAGTGAGACAGGGAGCACGATCGAGAGAGAGTGAGACAGGGAGCACGATCGAGAGAGAGAGAGAGACAGGGAGCACGATCGAGAGAGTGTGAGACAGGGAGCACGATCGAGAGAGAGTGAGACAGGGAGCACGATCGAGAGAGAGTGAGACAGGGAGCACGATCGAGAGAGAGTGAGACAGCGAGCAGGATCGAGAGAGAGAGAGACAGCGAGCACGATCGAGAGAGAGAGAGAGACAGGGAGAACGATCGAGAGAGAGAGAGAGAGACAGGGAGCACGATCGAGAGAGAGAGAGAGAGACAGGGAGCACGATCGAGAGAGAGAGAGACAGGGAGCACAATCGAGAGAGAGAGAGACAGGGAGCACGATCGAGAGAGAGAGAGACAGGGAGCACGATCGAGAGAGAGAGAGACAGGGAGCACGATCGAGAGAGAGAGAGACAGGGAGCACGATCGAGAGAGAGAGAGACAGGGAGCACGATCGAGAGAGAGAGAGACAGGGAGCACGATCGAGAGAGAGAGAGAGACAGGGAGCACGATCGAGAGAGAGAGAGACAGGGAGCACGATCGAGAGAGAGAGAGAGACAGGGAGCACGATCGAGAGAGAGTGAGAGAGACAGGGAGCTCGATCGAGAGAGAGAAAGAGAGAGAGAGAGACAGACAGACAGGGAGCTCGATCGAGAGAGAGAAAGCGAGAGAGAGAGACAGACAGACAGGGAGCTCAATCGAGAGAGAGAGAGAGAGAGAGAGACAGGGAGCACGATCGAGAGAGAGAGAGACAGGGAGCACGATCGAGAGAGAGAGTGAGAGTGAGAGAGACAGGGAGCTCGATCGAGAGAGAGTGAGACAGGGAGCACGATCGAGAGAGAGAGAGAGACAGGGAGCTCGATCGAGAGAGAGTGAGACAGGGAGCACGATCGAGAGAGAGAGAGAGACAGGGAGCACGATCGAGAGAGAGAGAGACAGGGAGCTCGATCGAGAGAGAGAAAGAGAGAGAGAGAGACAGACAGACAGGGAGCTCGATCGAGAGAGAGAAAGAGAGAGAGACAGACAGACTGACAGGGAGCTCGATCGAGAGAGAGTGAGAGAGACAGGGAGCTCGATCGAGAGAGAGAGAGACAGGGAGCACGATCGAGAGAGAGAGAGAGAGACAGGGAGCACGATCGAGAGAGATGAGAGAGACAGGGAGCTCGATCGAGAGAGAGAGAGAGAGACAGGGAGCACGATCGAGAGAGAGTGAGAGAGACAGGGAGCACGATCGAGAGAGAGTGAGAGAGACAGGGAGCACGATCGAGAGAGAGTGAGACAGGGAGCAAGATCGAGAGAGAGAGAGACAGGGAGCAAGATCGAGAGAGAGAGAGACAGGGAGCACGATCGAGAGAGAGAGAGACAGGGAGCACGATCGAGAGAGAGAGAGACAGGGAGCACGATCGAGAGAGAGAGAGACAGGGAGCACGATCGAGAGAGAGAGAGACAGGGAGCACGATTGAGAGAGAGAGAGACAGGGAGCACGATCGAGAGAGAGTGAGAGTGAGAGAGAGACAGGGAGCACGATCGAGAGAGAGAGAGAGACAGACAGACAGGGAGTTCGATCGAGAGAGTGAGAGAGACAGGGAGCTCGATCGAGAGAGAGAGAGACAGGGAGCACGATCGAGAGAGAGAGAGACAGGGAGCACGATCGAGAGAGAGGGAGAGTGAGAGAGAGACAGGGAGCACGATCGAGAGAGTGAGAGAGACAGGGAGCTCGATCTAGAGTGAGAGAAACAGGGACCTCGATCGAGAGAGAGAGATAGACAGGGAGCACGATCGAGAGAGAGACAGGGAGCACGATCGAGAGAGAGTGAGAGTGAGAGAGAGAGAGAGACAGGGAGCACGATCAAGAGAGAGTGAGAGACAGGGAGCTCGATCGAGAGAGAGAGAGAGACAGGGAGCACGATCGAGAGAGAGAGAGAGACAGGGAGCACGATCGAGAGAGAGAGAGACAGGCAGCACGATCGAGAGAGAGTGAGAGAGACAGGGAGCTCGATCGAGAGAGAGAAAGAGAGAGAGAGAGACAGACAGACAGGGAGCTCGATCGAGAGAGTGAAAGAGAGAGAGAGAGACAGACAGACAGACAGGGAGTTCGATCGAGAGAGAGAGAGAGTGAGAGAGACAGGGAGCTCGATCGAGAGAGAGAGAGAGACAGGGAGCACGATCGAGAGAGAGAGAGAGACAGGGAGCACGATCGAGAGAGAGAGAGACAGGGAGCACGATCGAGAGAGAGTGAGAGAGACAGGGAGCTCGATTGAGAGAGAGAAAGAGAGAGAGAGAGAGACAGACAGACGAGCTCGATCGAGAGAGAGGGAGAGAGAGAGACAGGGAGCACGATCGAGAGAGAGTGAGAGAGACAGGGAGCTCGATTGAGAGAGAGAGAGAGAGAGACAGAGAGCACGATCGAGAGAGAGTGAGAGAGAGACAGAGAGCACGATCGAGAGAGAGTGAGAGAGCCAGGGAGCTCGATCGAGAGAGAGAAAGAAAGAGAGAGAGACAGACAGGGAGCTCGATCGAGAGAGAGAAAGAGAGAGAGAGACAGACAGACAGGGAGCTCGATCGAGAGAGAGAGAGAGAGAGACAGGGAGCACGATCGAGAGAGAGTGAGATTGAGAGAAACAGGGAGCTCGATCGAGAGAGAGAGAGACAGGGAGCACGATCGAGAGAGAGAGAGACAGGGAGCACGATCGAGAGTGAGTGAGAGAGACAGGGAGCTTGATCGAGACAGAGAGAGAGACAGGGAGCACGATTGAGAGAGAGTGAGAGTGAGAGAGACAGGGAGCTCGATCGAGAGAGAGAGAGAGAGAGACAGGGAGCACGATCGAGAGAGAGAGAGAGAGAGAGAGAGAGACAGGGAGCACGATCGAGAGAAAGTGAGAGTGAGAGACAGGGAGCTCGATCGAGAGAGAGAGAGAGAGAGAGACAGGGAGCTCGATCGAGAGAGAGTGAGAGAGACAGGGAGCTCGATCGAGAGAGAGACAGGGAGCACGATCGAGAGAGAGAGTGAGAGTGAGAGAGACAGGGAGCTCGATCGAGAGAGAGTGAGACAGGGAGCACGATCGAGAGAGAGAGACAGGGAGCTCGATCGAGAGAGAGAGAGAGAGAGACAGGGAGCACGATCGAGAGAGAGAGTGAGACAGGGAGCACGATCGAGAGAGAGAGAGACGGAGCTCGATCGAGGGAGAGAAAGAGAGACAGACAGACAGGGAGCTCGATCGAGAGAGAGAAAGAGAGAGAGACAGACAGACTGACAGGGAGCTCGATCGAGAGAGAGAGAGAGTGAGAGTGAGAGAGACAGGGAGCTCGATCGAGAGAGAGAGAGACAGGGAGCACGATCGAGAGAGAGAGAGAGAGACAGGGAGCACGATCGAGAGAGATGAGAGAGACAGGGAGCTCGATCGAGAGAGAGTGAGAGAGACAGGGAGCACGATCGAGAGAGAGAGAGACAGGGAGCACGATCGAGAGAGAGAGAGACAGGGAGCACGATCGAGAGAGAGAGAGAGACAGGGAGCACGATCGAGAGAGAGAGAGACAGGGAGCACGATCGAGAGAGAGAGAGACAGGGAGCACGATCGAGAGAGAGAGAGACAGGGAGCACGATCGAGAGAGAGTGAGAGTGAGAGAGAGACAGGGAGCACGATCGAGAGAGAGAAAGAGAGAGAGAGAGAGAGACAGACAGACAGGGAGTTCGATCGAGAGAGTGAGAGAGACAGGGAGCTCGATCGAGAGAGAGAGAGACAGGGAGCACGATCGAGAGAGAGACAGGGAGCACGATCGAGAGAGAGAGAGACAGGGAGCACGATCGAGAGAGAGTGAGAGTGAGAGAGAGACAGGGAGCACGATCGAGAGAGAGAGAGAGAGACAGGGAGCTCGATCTAGAGTGAGAGAAACAGGGACCTCGATCGAGAGAGAGACAGGGAGCACGATCGAGAGAGAGAGAGACAGGGAGCACGATCGAGAGTGAGTGAGAGTGAGAGAGAGACAGGGAGCACGATCGAGAGAGAGAGAGACAGGGAGCACGATCGAGAGTGAGTGAGAGTGAGAGAGAGACAGGGAGCACGATCGAGAGAGAGAGAGCCAGGGAGCTCGATCGAGAGAGAGAAAGAAAGAGAGAGAGACAGACAGGGAGCTCGATCGAGAGAGAGAAAGAGAGAGAGAGACAGACAGACAGGGAGCTCGATCGAGAGAGAGAGAGAGAGAGACAGGGAGCACGATCGAGAGAGAGTGAGATTGAGAGAAACAGGGAGCTCGATCGAGAGAGAGAGAGACAGGGAGCACGATCGAGAGAGAGAGAGACAGGGAGCACGATCGAGAGTGAGTGAGAGAGACAGGGAGCTTGATCGAGACAGAGAGAGAGACAGGGAGCACGATTGAGAGAGAGTGAGAGTGAGAGAGACAGGGAGCTCGATCGAGAGAGAGAGAGAGAGAGACAGGGAGCACGATCGAGAGAGAGAGAGAGAGAGAGAGAGAGACAGGGAGCACGATCGAGAGAAAGTGAGAGTGAGAGACAGGGAGCTCGATCGAGAGAGAGAGAGAGAGAGAGACAGGGAGCTCGATCGAGAGAGAGTGAGAGAGACAGGGAGCTCGATCGAGAGAGAGACAGGGAGCACGATCGAGAGAGAGAGTGAGAGTGAGAGAGACAGGGAGCTCGATCGAGAGAGAGTGAGACAGGGAGCACGATCGAGAGAGAGAGACAGGGAGCTCGATCGAGAGAGAGAGAGAGAGAGACAGGGAGCACGATCGAGAGAGAGAGTGAGACAGGGAGCACGATCGAGAGAGAGAGAGACGGAGCTCGATCGAGGGAGAGAAAGAGAGACAGACAGACAGGGAGCTCGATCGAGAGAGAGAAAGAGAGAGAGACAGACAGACTGACAGGGAGCTCGATCGAGAGAGAGAGAGAGTGAGAGTGAGAGAGACAGGGAGCTCGATCGAGAGAGAGAGAGACAGGGAGCACGATCGAGAGAGAGAGAGAGAGACAGGGAGCACGATCGAGAGAGATGAGAGAGACAGGGAGCTCGATCGAGAGAGAGTGAGAGAGACAGGGAGCTCGATCGAGAGAGAGTGAGAGAGACAGGGAGCACGATCGAGAGAGAGTGAGAGAGACAGGGAGCACGATCGAGAGAGAGTGAGACAGGGAGCACGATCGAGAGAGAGAGAGACAGGGAGCACGATCGAGAGAGAGAGAGACAGGGAGCACGATCGAGAGAGAGAGAGAGACAGGGAGCACGATCGAGAGAGAGAGAGACAGGGAGCACGATCGAGAGAGAGAGAGACAGGGAGCACGATCGAGAGAGAGTGAGAGTGAGAGAGAGACAGGGAGCACGATCGAGAGAGAGAAAGAGAGAGAGAGAGAGAGACAGACAGACAGGGAGTTCGATCGAGAGAGTGAGAGAGACAGGGAGCTCGATCGAGAGAGAGAGAGACAGGGAGCACGATCGAGAGAGAGACAGGGAGCACGATCGAGAGAGAGAGAGACAGGGAGCACGATCGAGAGAGAGTGAGAGTGAGAGAGAGACAGGGAGCACGATCGAGAGAGAGTGAGAGAGACAGGGAGCTCGATCTAGAGTGAGAGAAACAGGGACCTCGATCGAGAGAGAGACAGGGAGCACGATCGAGAGAGAGAGAGACAGGGAGCACGATCGAGAGTGAGTGAGAGTGAGAGAGAGACAGGGAGCACGATCGAGAGAGAGAAAGAGAGAGAGAGAGAGAGACAGACAGACAGGCAGTTCGATCGAGAGAGTGAGAGAGACAGGGAGCTCGATCGAGAGAGAGAGAGACAGGGAGAACGATCGAGAGAGAGAGAGACAGGGAGCACGACCGAGAGAGAGTGAGAGTGAGAGAGAGAGAGACAGGGAGCACGATCAAGAGAGATTGAGAGACAGGGAGCTCGATCGAGAGAGAGAGAGAGAGAGAGACAGGGAGCACGATCGAGAGAGAGTGAGAGAGACAGGGAGCACGATCGAGAGAGAGTGAGACAGGGAGCACGATCGAGAGAGAGAGAGACAGGGAGCACGATCGAGAGAGAGAGAGACAGGGAGCACGATCGAGAGAGAGAGAGACAGGGAGCACGATCGAGAGAGAGAGAGACAGGCAGCACGATCGAGAGAGAGTGAGAGAGACAGGGAGCTCGATCGAGAGAGAGAAAGAGAGAGAGAGAGACAGACAGACAGGGAGCTCGATCGAGAGAGTGAAAGAGAGAGAGAGAGACAGACAGACAGGGAGTTCGATCGAGAGAGAGAGAGAGTGAGAGAGACAGGGAGCTCGATCGAGAGAGAGAGAGAGAGACAGGGAGCTCGATCGAGAGAGAGAGAGAGACAGGGAGCACGATCGAGAGAGAGAGAGACAGGGAGCACGATCGAGAGAGAGAGAGAGACAGGGAGCACGATCGAGAGAGAGAGAGAGACAGGGAGCTCGATCGAGAGAGAGAGAGAGACAGGGAGCACGATCGAGAGAGAGAGAGAGACAGGGAGCACGATCGAGAGAGAGTGAGAGAGACAGGGAGCTCGATTGAGAGAGAGAAAGAGAGAGAGAGAGACAGACAGACGAGCTCGATCGAGAGAGAGAGAGAGAGAGAGAGACAGGGAGCACGATCGAGAGAGAGTGAGAGAGACAGGGAGCACGATCGAGAGAGAGTGAGAGAGACAGGGAGCTCGATCGAGAGAGAGAAAGAAAGAGAGAGAGACAGACAGGGAGCTCGATCGAGAGAGAGAAAGAGAGAGAGAGACAGACAGACAGGGAGCTCGATCGAGAGAGAGAGAGAGAGACAGGGAGCACGATCGAGAGAGAGTGAGTGAGAGAGACAGGGAGCACGATCGAGAGAGAGAGAGACAGACAGACAGGGAGCTCGATCGAGAGAGAGAGAGAAAGAGAGAGAGGCAGACAGACTGACAGGGAGCTCGATCGAGAGAGAGAGAGAGAGTGAGAGTGAGAGAGACAGGGAGCTCGATCGAGAGAGAGAGAGACAGGGAGCACGAGAGAGAGAGAGAGAGAGAGACAGGGAGCACGATCGAGAGAGATGAGAGAGACAGGGAGCTCGATCGAGAGAGAAAGAGGGAGAGACAGGGAGCACGATCGAGAGAGAGTGAGAGAGACAGGGAGCACGATCGAGAGAGAGTGAGAGAGACAGGGAGCACGATCGAGAGAGAGTGAGAGAGACAGGGAGCACGATCGAGAGAGAGTGAGAGAGACAGGGAGCACGATCGAGAGAGAGTGAGAGAGACAGGGAGCACGATCGAGAGTGAGTGAGAGAGACAGGGAGCACGATCGAGAGAGAGTGAGAGAGACAGGGAGCACGATCGAGAGAGAGTGAGACAGGGAGCAAGATCGAGAGAGAGAGAGACAGGGAGCACGATCGAGAGAGAGAGAGACAGGGAGCACGATCGAGAGAGAGAGAGACAGGGAGCACGATCGAGAGAGAGAGAGACAGGGAGCACGATCGAGAGAGAGAGAGACAGGGAGCACGATCGAGAGAGAGAGAGACAGGGAGCACGATCGAGAGAGAGTGAGAGTGAGAGAGAGACAGGGAGCACGATCGAGAGAGAGAGAGAGACAGACAGACAGGGAGTTCGATCGAGAGAGTGAGAGAGACAGGGAGCTCGATCGAGAGAGAGAGAGACAGGGAGCACGATCGAGAGAGAGAGAGACAGGGAGCACGATCGAGAGAGAGGGAGAGTGAGAGAGAGACAGGGAGCACGATCGAGAGAGTGAGAGAGACAGGGAGCTCGATCTAGAGTGAGAGAAACAGGGACCTCGATCGAGAGAGAGAGATAGACAGGGAGCACGATCGAGAGAGAGACAGGGAGCACGATCGAGAGAGAGTGAGAGTGAGAGAGAGAGAGAGACAGGGAGCACGATCAAGAGAGAGTGAGAGACAGGGAGCTCGATCGAGAGAGAGAGAGAGACAGGGAGCACGATCGAGAGAGAGAGAGAGACAGGGAGCACGATCGAGAGAGAGAGAGACAGGCAGCACGATCGAGAGAGAGTGAGAGAGACAGGGAGCTCGATCGAGAGAGAGAAAGAGAGAGAGAGAGACAGACAGACAGGGAGCTCGATCGAGAGAGTGAAAGAGAGAGAGAGAGAGAGACAGACAGACAGGGAGTTCGATCGAGAGAGAGTGAGAGTGAGAGAGAGACAGGGAGCACGATCGAGAGAGAGAGAGAGACAGACAGACAGGGAGTTCGATCGAGAGAGTGAGAGAGACAGGGAGCTCGATCGAGAGAGAGAGAGACAGGGAGCACGATCGAGAGAGAGAGAGACAGGGAGCACGATCGAGAGAGAGGGAGAGTGAGAGAGAGACAGGGAGCACGATCGAGAGAGTGAGAGAGACAGGGAGCTCGATCTAGAGTGAGAGAAACAGGGACCTCGATCGAGAGAGAGAGATAGACAGGGAGCACGATCGAGAGAGAGACAGGGAGCACGATCGAGAGAGAGTGAGAGTGAGAGAGAGAGAGAGACAGGGAGCACGATCAAGAGAGAGTGAGAGACAGGGAGCTCGATCGAGAGAGAGAGAGAGACAGGGAGCACGATCGAGAGAGAGAGAGAGAGACAGGGAGCACGATCGAGAGAGAGAGAGACAGGCAGCACGATCGAGAGAGAGTGAGAGAGACAGGGAGCACGATCGAGAGAGAGAAAGAGAGAGAGAGAGACAGACAGACAGGGAGCTCGATCGAGAGAGTGAAAGAGAGAGAGAGAGAGAGACAGACAGACAGGGAGTTCGATCGAGAGAGAGAGAGAGTGAGAGAGACAGGGAGCTCGATCGAGAGAGAGAGAGAGACAGGGAGCACGATCGAGAGAGAGAGAGAGACAGGGAGCACGATCGAGAGAGAGAGAGACAGGGAGCACGATCGAGAGAGAGTGAGAGAGACAGGGAGCTCGATTGAGAGAGAGAAAGAGAGAGAGAGAGAGACAGACAGACGAGCTCGATCGAGAGAGAGGGAGAGAGAGAGACAGGGAGCACGATCGAGAGAGAGTGAGAGAGACAGGGAGCTCGATTGAGAGAGAGAGAGAGAGAGACAGAGAGCACGATCGAGAGAGAGTGAGAGAGAGACAGAGAGCACGATCGAGAGAGAGTGAGAGAGCCAGGGAGCTCGATCGAGAGAGAGAAAGAAAGAGAGAGAGACAGACAGGGAGCTCGATCGAGAGAGAGAAAGAGAGAGAGAGACAGACAGACAGGGAGCTCGATCGAGAGAGAGAGAGACAGGGAGCACGATCGAGAGAGAGTGAGATTGAGAGAAACAGGGAGCTCGATCGAGAGAGAGAGAGACAGGGAGCACGATCGAGAGAGAGAGAGACAGGGAGCACGATCGAGAGTGAGTGAGAGAGACAGGGAGCTTGATCGAGACAGAGAGAGAGACAGGGAGCACGATTGAGAGAGAGTGAGAGTGAGAGAGACAGGGAGCTCGATCGAGAGAGAGAGAGAGAGAGACAGGGAGCACGATCGAGAGAGAGAGAGAGAGAGAGAGAGAGAGACAGGGAGCACGATCGAGAGAGAGTGAGAGTGAGAGACAGGGAGCTCGATCGAGAGAGAGAGAGAGAGAGAGACAGGGAGCTCGATCGAGAGAGAGTGAGAGAGACAGGGAGCTCGATCGAGAGAGAGACAGGGAGCACGATCGAGAGAGAGAGTGAGAGTGAGAGAGACAGGGAGCTCGATCGAGAGAGAGTGAGACAGGGAGCACGATCGAGAGAGAGAGACAGGGAGCTCGATCGAGAGAGAGAGAGAGAGAGACAGGGAGCACGATCGAGAGAGAGAGTGAGACAGGGAGCACGATCGAGAGAGAAAGAGACGGAGCTCGATCGAGGGAGAGAAAGAGAGACAGACAGACAGGGAGCTCGATCGAGAGAGAGAAAGAGAGAGAGACAGACAGACTGACAGGGAGCTCGATCGAGAGAGAGAGAGAGTGAGAGTGAGAGAGACAGGGAGCTCGATCGAGAGAGAGAGAGACAGGGAGCACGATCGAGAGAGAGAGAGAGAGACAGGGAGCACGATCGAGAGAGATGAGAGAGACAGGGAGCTCGATCGAGAGAGAGTGAGAGAGACAGGGAGCACGATCGAGAGAGAGTGAGAGAGACAGGGAGCACGATCGAGAGAGAGTGAGACAGGGAGCACGATCGAGAGAGAGAGAGACAGGGAGCACGATCGAGAGAGAGAGAGACAGGGAGCACGATCGAGAGAGAGAGAGAGACAGGGAGCACGATCGAGAGAGAGAGAGACAGGGAGCACGATCGAGAGAGAGAGAGACAGGGAGCACGATCGAGAGAGAGTGAGAGTGAGAGAGAGACAGGGAGCACGATCGAGAGAGAGAAAGAGAGAGAGAGAGAGAGACAGACAGACAGGGAGTTCGATCGAGAGAGTGAGAGAGACAGGGAGCTCGATCGAGAGAGAGAGAGACAGGGAGCACGATCGAGAGAGAGACAGGGAGCACGATCGAGAGAGAGAGAGACAGGGAGCACGATCGAGAGAGAGTGAGAGTGAGAGAGAGACAGGGAGCACGATCGAGAGAGAGTGAGAGAGACAGGGAGCTCGATCTAGAGTGAGAGAAACAGGGACCTCGATCGAGAGAGAGACAGGGAGCACGATCGAGAGAGAGAGAGACAGGGAGCACGATCGAGAGAGAGTGAGAGTGAGAGAGAGACAGGGAGCACGATCGAGAGAGAGAAAGAGAGAGAGAGAGAGAGACAGACAGACAGGCAGTTCGATCGAGAGAGTGAGAGAGACAGGGAGCTCGATCGAGAGAGAGAGAGACAGGGAGAACGATCGAGAGAGAGAGAGACAGGGAGCACGACCGAGAGAGAGTGAGAGTGAGAGAGAGAGAGACAGGGAGCACGATCAAGAGAGATTGAGAGACAGGGAGCTCGATCGAGAGAGAGAGAGAGAGAGAGACAGGGAGCACGATCGAGAGAGAGTGAGAGAGACAGGGAGCACGATCGAGAGAGAGTGAGACAGGGAGCACGATCGAGAGAGAGAGAGACAGGGAGCACGATCGAGAGAGAGAGAGACAGGGAGCACGATCGAGAGAGAGAGAGACAGGGAGCACGATCGAGAGAGAGAGAGACAGGCAGCACGATCGAGAGAGAGAGAGACAGGCAGCACGATCGAGAGAGAGTGAGAGAGACAGGGAGCTCGATCGAGAGAGAGAAAGAGAGAGAGAGAGACAGACAGACAGGGAGCTCGATCGAGAGAGTGAAAGAGAGAGAGAGAGACAGACAGACAGGGAGTTCGATCGAGAGAGAGAGAGAGTGAGAGAGACAGGGAGCTCGATCGAGAGAGAGAGAGAGACAGGGAGCTCGATCGAGAGAGAGAGAGAGACAGGGAGCACGATCGAGAGAGAGAGAGAGACAGGGAGCACGATCGAGAGAGAGAGAGAGACAGGGAGCACGATCGAGAGAGAGAGAGAGACAGGGAGCACGATCGAGAGAGAGTGAGAGACAGGGAGCTCGATTGAGAGAGAGAAAGAGAGAGAGAGAGACAGACAGACGAGCTCGATCGAGAGAGAGAGAGAGAGAGAGAGACAGGGAGCACGATCGAGAGAGAGTGAGAGAGACAGGGAGCACGATCGAGAGAGAGTGAGAGAGACAGGGAGCTCGATCGAGAGAGAGAAAGAAAGAGAGAGAGACAGACAGGGAGCTCGATCGAGAGAGAGAAAGAGAGAGAGAGACAGACAGACAGGGAGCTCGATCGAGAGAGAGAGAGAGAGACAGGGAGCACGATCGAGAGAGAGTGAGTGAGAGAGACAGGGAGCACGATCGAGAGAGAGAGAGACAGACAGACAGGGAGCTCGATCGAGAGAGAGAGAGAAAGAGAGAGAGGCAGACAGACTGACAGGGAGCTCGATCGAGAGAGAGAGAGAGAGTGAGAGTGAGAGAGACAGGGAGCTCGATCGAGAGAGAGAGAGAGAGAGACAGGGAGCACGATCGAGAGAGATGAGAGAGACAGGGAGCTCGATCGAGAGAGAGAGAGGGAGAGACAGGGAGCACGATCGAGAGAGAGTGAGAGAGACAGGGAGCACGATCGAGAGAGAGTGAGAGAGACAGGGAGCACGATCGAGAGAGAGTGAGAGAGACGGAGCACGATCGAGAGAGAGTGAGAGAGACAGGGAGCACGATCGAGAGTGAGTGAGAGAGACAGGGAGCACGATCGAGAGAGAGTGAGAGAGACAGGGAGCACGATCGAGAGAGAGTGAGACAGGGAGCAAGATCGAGAGAGAGAGAGACAGGGAGCACGATCGAGAGAGAGAGAGACAGGGAGCACGATCGAGAGAGAGAGAGACAGGGAGCACGATCGAGAGAGAGAGAGACAGGGAGCACGATCGAGAGAGAGAGAGACAGGGAGCACGATCGAGAGAGAGTGAGAGTGAGAGAGAGACAGGGAGCACGATCGAGAGAGAGAGAGAGACAGACAGACAGGGAGTTCGATCGAGAGAGTGAGAGAGACAGGGAGCTCGATCGAGAGAGAGAGAGACAGGGAGCACGATCGAGAGAGAGAGAGACAGGGAGCACGATCGAGAGAGAGAGAGACAGGGAGCACGATCGAGAGAGAGGGAGAGTGAGAGAGAGACAGGGAGCACGATCGAAAGAGTGAGAGAGACAGGGAGCTCGATCTAGAGTGAGAGAAACAGGGACCTCGATCGAGAGAGAGAGATAGACAGGGAGCACGATCGAGAGAGAGACAGGGAGCACGATCGAGAGAGAGTGAGAGTGAGAGAGAGAGAGAGACAGGGAGCACGATCAAGAGAGAGTGAGAGACAGGGAGCTCGATCGAGAGAGAGAGAGAGACAGGGAGCACGATCGAGAGAGAGAGAGAGACAGGGAGCACGATCGAGAGAGAGAGAGACAGGCAGCACGATCGAGAGAGAGTGAGAGAGACAGGGAGCTCGATCGAGAGAGAGAAAGAGAGAGAGAGAGACAGACAGACAGGGAGCTCGATCGAGAGAGTGAAAGAGAGAGAGAGAGAGAGACAGACAGACAGGGAGTTCGATCGAGAGAGAGAGAGAGTGAGAGAGACAGGGAGCTCGATCGAGAGAGAGAGAGAGACAGGGAGCACGATCGAGAGAGAGAGAGAGACAGGGAGCACGATCGAGAGAGAGAGAGACAGGGAGCACGATCGAGAGAGAGTGAGAGAGACAGGGAGCTCGATTGAGAGAGAGAAAGAGAGAGAGAGAGAGACAGACAGACGAGCTCGATCGAGAGAGAGGGAGAGAGAGAGACAGGGAGCACGATCGAGAGAGAGTGAGAGAGACAGGGAGCTCGATTGAGAGAGAGAGAGAGAGAGACAGAGAGCACGATCGAGAGAGAGTGAGAGAGAGACAGAGAGCACGATCGAGAGAGAGTGAGAGAGCCAGGGAGCTCGATCGAGAGAGAGAAAGAAAGAGAGAGAGACAGACAGGGAGCTCGATCGAGAGAGAGAAAGAGAGAGAGAGACAGACAGACAGGGAGCTCGATCGAGAGAGAGAGAGAGAGACAGGGAGCACGATCGAGAGAGAGTGAGATTGAGAGAAACAGGGAGCTCGATCGAGAGAGAGAGAGACAGGGAGCACGATCGAGAGAGAGAGAGACAGGGAGCACGATCGAGAGTGAGTGAGAGAGACAGGGAGCTTGATCGAGACAGAGAGAGAGACAGGGAGCACGATTGAGAGAGAGTGAGAGTGAGAGAGACAGGGAGCTCGATCGAGAGAGAGAGAGAGAGAGAGACAGGGAGCACGATCGAGAGAGAGAGAGAGAGAGAGAGAGAGACAGGGAGCACGATCGAGAGAGAGAGAGAGAGAGAGACAGGGAGCTCGATCGAGAGAGAGTGAGAGAGACAGGGAGCTCGATCGAGAGAGAGACAGGGAGCACGATCGAGAGAGAGAGTGAGAGTGAGAGAGACAGGGAGCTCGATCGAGAGAGAGTGAGACAGGGAGCACGATCGAGAGAGAGAGACAGGGAGCTCGATCGAGAGAGAGAGAGAGAGAGACAGGGAGCACGATCGAGAGAGAGAGTGAGACAGGGAGCACGATCGAGAGAGAGAGAGACGGAGCTCGATCGAGGGAGAGAAAGAGAGACAGACAGACAGGGAGCTCGATCGAGAGAGAGAAAGAGAGAGAGACAGACAGACTGACAGGGAGCTCGATCGAGAGAGAGAGAGAGTGAGAGTGAGAGAGACAGGGAGCTCGATCGAGAGAGAGAGAGACAGGGAGCACGATCGAGAGAGAGAGAGAGAGACAGGGAGCACGATCGAGAGAGATGAGAGAGACAGGGAGCTCGATCGAGAGAGAGTGAGAGAGACAGGGAGCACGATCGAGAGAGAGTGAGAGAGACAGGGAGCACGATCGAGAGAGAGTGAGACAGGGAGCACGATCGAGAGAGAGAGAGACAGGGAGCACGATCGAGAGAGAGAGAGACAGGGAGCACGATCGAGAGAGAGAGAGAGACAGGGAGCACGATCGAGAGAGAGAGAGACAGGGAGCACGATCGAGAGAGAGAGAGACAGGGAGCACGATCGAGAGAGAGTGAGAGTGAGAGAGAGACAGGGAGCACGATCGAGAGAGAGAAAGAGAGAGAGGAGAGAGAGACAGACAGACAGGGAGTTCGATCGAGAGAGAGAGAGAGACAGGGAGCTCGATCGAGAGAGAGAGAGACAGGGAGCACGATCGAGAGAGAGACAGGGAGCACGATCGAGAGAGAGAGAGACAGGAGCACGATCGAGAGAGAGTGAGAGTGAGAGAGAGACAGGGAGCACGATCGAGAGAGAGTGAGAGAGACAGGGAGCTCGATCTAGAGTGAGAGAAACAGGGACCTCGATCGAGAGAGAGACAGGGAGCACGATCGAGAGAGAGAGAGACAGGGAGCACGATCGAGAGAGAGTGAGAGTGAGAGAGAGACAGGGAGCACGATCGAGAGAGAGAAAGAGAGAGAGAGAGAGAGACAGACAGACAGGCAGTTCGATCGAGAGAGTGAGAGAGACAGGGAGCTCGATCGAGAGAGAGAGAGACAGGGAGAACGATCGAGAGAGAGAGAGACAGGGAGCACGACCGAGAGAGAGTGAGAGTGAGAGAGAGAGAGACAGGGAGCACGATCAAGAGAGATTGAGAGACAGGGAGCTCGATCGGAGAGAGAGAGAGAGAGAGAGACAGGGAGCACGATCGAGAGAGAGTGAGAGAGACAGGGAGCACGATCTGAGAGAGAGTGAGACAGGGAGCACGATCGAGAGAGAGAGAGACAGGGAGCACGATCGAGAGAGAGAGAGACAGGGAGCACGATCGAGAGAGAGAGACAGGGAGCACGATCGAGAGAGAGAGAGACAGGGAGCACGATCGAGAGAGAGAGAGAGACAGGCAGCACGATCGAGAGAGAGTGAGAGAGACAGGGAGCTCGATCGAGAGAGAGAAAGAGAGAGAGAGAGACAGACAGACAGGAGCTCGATCGAGAGAGTGAAAGAGAGAGAGAGAGACAGACAGACAGGGAGTTCGATCGAGAGAGAGAGAGAAGTGAGAGAGACAGGGAGCTCGATCGAGAGAGAGAGAGAGACAGGGAGCTCGATCGAGAGAGAGAGAGAGACAGGGAGCACGATCGAGAGAGAGAGAGACAGGGAGCACGATCGAGAGAGAGAGAGAGACAGGGAGCACGATCGAGAGAGAGAGAGAGACAGGGAGCACGATCGAGAGAGAGTGAGAGAGACAGGGAGCTCGATTGAGAGAGAGAAAGAGAGAGAGAGAGACAGACAGACGAGCTCGATCGAGAGAGAGAGAGAGAGAGAGAGACAGGGAGCACGATCGAGAGAGAGTGAGAGAGACAGGGAGCACGATCGAGAGAGAGTGAGAGAGACAGGGAGCTCGATCGAGAGAGAGAAAGAAAGAGAGAGAGACAGACAGGGAGCTCGATCGAGAGAGGAGAAAGAGAGAGAGAGACAGACAGACAGGGAGCTCGATCGAGAGAGAGAGAGAGAGACAGGGAGCACGATCGAGAGAGAGTGAGTGAGGAGAGACAGGGAGCACGATCGAGAGAGAGAGAGACAGACAGACAGGGAGCTCGATCGAGAGAGAGAGAGAGAAAGAGAGAGAGGCAGACAGACTGACAGGGAGCTCGATCGAGAGAGAGAGAGAGAGAGAGTGAGAGTGAGAGAGACAGGGAGCTCGATCGAGAGAGAGAGAGACAGGGAGCACGAGAGAGAGAGAGAGAGAGAGACAGGGAGCACGATCGAGAGAGATGAGAGAGACAGGGAGCTCGATCGAGAGAGAGAGAGGGAGAGACAGGGAGCACGATCGAGAGAGAGTGAGAGAGACAGGGAGCACGATCGAAGAGAGAGTGAGAGAGACAGGGAGCACGATCGAGAGAGAGTGAGAGAGACAGGGAGCACGATCGAGAGTGAGTGAGAGAGACAGGGAGCACGATCGAGAGAGAGTGAGAGAGACAGGGAGCACGATCGAGAGAGGAGGAGAGGACAGGGAGCACGATCGAGAAGAGAGAGAGAGACAGGGAGCACGATCGAGAGAGAGAGAGAGACAGGGAGCACGATCGAGAGAGAGAGAGAGACAGGAGCACGATCGAGAGAGAGAGAGAGACAGGGAGCACGATCGGAGAGAGAGAGAGACAGGGAGCACGATCGAGAGAGAGAGAGACAGGGAGCACGATCGAGAGAGAGTGAGAGAGAGACAGGTGAGCACGATCGAGAGAGAGAAGAGAGAGAGAGACAGAGAGACAGGGAGTTCGATCGAGAGAGAGAGAGAGAGACAGGGAGCACGATCGAGAGAGAGAGAGACAGGGAGCATCGATCGAGAGAGAGAGAGAGAGAGACAGGGAGCTCGATCGAGAGGAGAGAGAGAGAGAGACGGAGCTCGATCGAGAGAGAGAGAGAGAGACAGGGAGCTCGATCGAGAGAGAGAGAGAGAGAGAGAGACAGGGGAGCTCGATCGAGAGAGAGAGTGAGAGAGAGAGAGACAGGGAGCACGATCGAGAGAGAGAGAGACAGAGGAGCACGATCGAGAGAGAGAGAGACAGGGAGCACGATCGAGAGAGAGAGAGACAGGGAGCACGATCGAGAGAGAGTGAGACAGGGAGCACGATCGAGAGAGGAGAGAGTGAGAGAGAGAGAGAGACAGGGAGCACGATCGAGAGAGAGAGTGAGAGAGAGAGAGACAGGGAGCACGATCGAGAGAGAGAGTGAGAGAGAGAGAGACAGGGAGCACGATCGAGAGAGAGAGTGAGGAGAGAGAGAGACAGGGAGCACGATCGAGAGAGAGAGAGAGACAGGGAGCACGATCGAAGAGAGAGAGAGACAGGGAGCACGATCGAGAGAGAGAGAGACAGGGAGCACGATCGAGAGAGAGTGAGACAGGGAGCACGATCCGAGAGAGAGGTGAGACAGGGAGCACGATCGAGAGAGAGTGAGACAGGGAGCACGATCGAGAGAGAGTGAGACAGGGAGCACGATCGAGAGAGAGTGAGACAGGGAGCACGATCGAGAGAGAGTGAGACAGGGAGCACGATCGAGAGAGAGTGAGACAGGGAGCACGATCGAGAGAGAGTGAGACAGGGAGCACGATCGAGAGAGAGTGAGACAGGGAGCACGATCGAGAGAGAGTGAGACAGGGAGCACGATCGAGAGAGAGTGAGACAGGGAGCACGATCGAGAGAGAGTGAGACAGGGAGCACGATCGAGAGAGAGTGAGACAGGGAGCACCAGATCGAGATGAGAGTGAGACAGGGAGCACGATCGAGAGAGAGTGAGACAGGGAGCACGATCGAGAGAGAGTGAGACAGGGAA
>NW_027141268.1:10000-17500 GCF_036365525.1 Heterodontus francisci
TTATGGCAGCACTTGGACCAGGCACAACGGAAGGCGTGTCACTTTCAATTTAGGTTTAGGGTTAGCGGGCAGTTTTGTGCTTAGGTACTCATTTCTAGAGTTTAGTTTCACGAGAAGCTGCCACTTTTATTTGGCCCACGCCTTGAGTTGGTGTCTGTCCTCTCGCCTTGCCAACTAACTAGGACTACGGATGCTTCCCAACGTTTCGCCGTCAACTACGGCTTCATCAGGGGAACTGCGTTATGGCAGCACTTGGACCAGGCACAACGGAAGGCGTGTCACTTTCAAGTTAGGTTTAGGGTTAGCGGGCAGTTTTGTGCTTAGGTACTCATTTCTAGAGTTTAGTTTCACGAGAAGCTGCCACTTTTATTTGGCCCACGCCTTGAGTTGGTGTCTGTCCTCTCGCCTTGCCAACTAACTAGGACTACGGATGCTTCCCAACGTTTCGCCGTCAACTACGGCTTCATCAGGGGAACTGCGTTATGGCAGCACTTGGACCAGGCACAACGGAAGGCGTGTCACTTTCAAGTTAGGTTTAGGGTTAGCGGGCAGTTTTATGCTTAGGTACTCATTTCTAGAGTTTAGTTTCACGAGAAGCTGCCACTTTTATTTGGCCCACGCCTTGAGTTGGTGTCTGTCCTCTCGCCTTGCCAACTAACTAGGACTACGGATGCTTCCCAACGTTTCGCCGTCAACTACGGCTTCATCAGGGGAACTGCGTTATGGCAGCACTTGGACCAGGCACAACGGAAGGCGTGTCACTTTCAAGTTAGGTTTAGGGTTAGCGGGCAGTTTTGTGCTTAGGTACTCATTTCTAGAGTTTAGTTTCACGAGAAGCTGCCACTCTTATTTGGCCCACGCCTTGAGTTGGTGTCTGTCCTCTCGCCTTGCCAACTAACTAGGACTACGGATGCTTCCCAACGTTTCGCCGTCAACTACGGCTTCATCAGGGGAACTGCGTTATGGCAGCACTTGGACCAGGCACAACGGAAGGCGTGTCACTTTCAAGTTAGGTTTAGGGTTAGCGGGCAGTTTTGTGCTTAGGTACTCATTTCTAGAGTTTAGTTTCACGAGAAGCTGCCACTTTTATTTGGCCCACGCCTTGAGTTGGTGTCTGTCCTCTCGCCTTGCCAACTAACTAGGACTACGGATGCTTCCCAACGTTTCGCCGTCAACTACGGCTTCATCAGGGGAACTGCGTTATGGCAGCACTTGGACCAGGCACAACGGAAGGCGTGTCACTTTCAAGTTAGGTTTAGGGTTAGCGGCAGTTTTGTGCTTAGGTACTCATTTCTAGAGTTTAGTTTCACGAGAAGCTGCCACTTTTATTTGGCCCACGCCTTGAGTTGGTGTCTGTCCTCTCGCCTTGCCAACTAACTAGGACTACGGATGCTTCCCAACGTTTCCCCGTCAACTACGGCTTCATCAGGGGAACTGCGTTATGGCAGCACTTGGTCCAGGCACAACGGAAGGCGTGTCACTTTCAAGTTAGGTTTAGGGTTAGCGGGCAGTTTTGTGCTTAGGTACTCATTTCTAGAGTTTAGTTTCACGAGAAGCTGCCACTTTTATTTGGCCCAAGCCTTGAGTTGGTGTCTGTCCTCTCGCCTTGCCAACTAACTAGGACTACGGATGCTTCCCAACGTTTCGCCGTCAACTACGGCTTCATCAGGGGAACTGCGTTATGGCAGCACTTGGACCAGGCACAACGGAAGGCGTGTCACTTTCAAGTTAGGTTTAGGGTTAGCGGGCAGTTTTGTGCTTAGGTACTCATTTCTAGAGTTTAGTTTCACGAGAAGCTGCCACTTTTATTTGGCCCACGCCTTGAGTTGGTGTCTGTCCTCTCGCCTTGCCAACTAACTAGGACTACGGATGCTTCCCAACGTTTCGCCGTCAACTACGGCTTCATCAGGGGAACTGCGTTATGGCAGCACTTGGACCAGGCACAACGGAAGGCGTGTCACTTTCAAGTTAGGTTTAGGGTTAGCGGGCAGTTTTGTGCTTAGGTACTCATTTCTAGAGTTTAGTTTCACGAGAAGCTGCCACTTTTATTTGGCCCACGCCTGGGTTGGTGTCTGTCCTCTCGCCTTGCCAACTAACTAGGACTACGGATGCTTCCCAACGTTTCGCCGTCAACTACGGCTTCATCAGGGGAGCTGCGTTATGGCAGCACTTGGACCAGGCACAACGGAAGGCATGTCACTTTCAAGTTAGGTTTAGGGTTAGCGGGCAGTTTTGTGCTTAGGTACTCATTTCTAGAGTTTAGTTTCACGAGAAGCTGCCACTTTTATTTGGCCCACGCCTTGAGTTGGTGTCTGTCCTCTCGCCTTGCCAACTAACTAGGACTACGGATGCTTCCCAACGTTTCGCCGTCAACTACGGCTTCATCAGGGGAACTGCGTTATGGCAGCACTTGGACCAGGCACAACGGAAGGCGTGTCACTTTCAAGTTAGGTTTAGGGTTAGCGGGCAGTTTTGTGCTTAGGTACTCATTTCTAGAGTTTAGTTTCACGAGAAGCTGCCACTTTTATTTGGCCCACGCCTTGAGTTGGTGTCTGTCCTCTCGCTTTGCCAACTAACTAGGACTACGGATGCTTCCCAACGTTTCGCTGTCAACTACGGCTTCATCAGGGGAACTGCGTTATGGCAGCACTTGGACCAGGCACAACGGAAGGCGTGTCACTTTCAAGTTAGGTTTAGGGTTAGCGGGCAGTTTTGTGCTTAGGTACTCATTTCTAGAGTTTAGTTTCACGAGAAGCTGCCACTTTTATTTGGCCCACGCCTTGAGTTGGTGTCTGTCCTCTCGCCTTGCCAACTAACTAGGACTACGGATGCTTCCCAACGTTTCGCCGTCAACTACGGCTTCATCAGGGGAACTGCGTTATGGCAGCACTTGGACCAGGCACAATGGAAGGCGTGTCACTTTCAAGTTAGGTTTAGGGTTAGCGGGCAGTTTTGTGCTTAGGTACTCATTTCTAGAGTTTAGTTTCACGAGAAGCTGCCACTTTTATTTGGCCCACGCCTTGAGTTGGTGTCTGTCCTCTCGCCTTGCCAACTAACTAGGACTACGGATGCTTCCCAACGTTTCGCCGTCAACTACGGCTTCATCAGGGGAACTGCGTTATGGCAGCACTTGGACCAGGCACAACGGAAGGCGTGTCACTTTCAAGTTAGGTTTAGGGTTAGCGGGCAGTTTTGTGCTTAGGTACTCATTTCTAGAGTTTAGTTTCACGAGAAGCTGCCACTTTTATTTGGCCCACGCCTTGAGTTGGTGTCTGTCCTCTCGCCTTGCCAACTAACTAGGACTACGGATGCTTCCCAACGTTACGCCATCAACTACGGCTTCATCAGGGGAACTGCGTTATGGCAGCACTTGGACCAGGCACAACGGAAGGCGTGTCACTTTCAAGTTAGGTTTAGGGTTAGCGGGCAGTTTTGTGCTTAGGTACTCATTTCTAGAGTTTAGTTTCACGAGAAGCTGCCACTTTTATTTGGCCCACGCCTTGAGTTGGTGTCTGTCCTCTCGCCTTGCCAACTAACTAGGACTACGGATGCTTCCCAACGTTTCGCCGTCAACTACGGCTTCATCAGGGGAACTGCGTTATGGCAGCACTTGAACCAGGCACAACGGAAGGCGTGTCACTTTCAAGTTAGGTTTAGGGTTAGCGGGCAGTTTTGTGCTTAGGTACTCATTTCTAGAGTTTAGTTTCACGAGAAGCTGCCACTTTTATTTGGCCCACGCCTTGAGTTGGTGTCTGTCCTCTCGCCTTGCCAACTAACTAGGACTACGGATGCTTCCCAACGTTTCGCCGTCAACTACGGCTTCATCAGGGGAACTGCGTTATGGCAGCACTTGGACCAGGCACAACGGAAGGCGTGTCACTTTCAAGTTAGGTTTAGGGTTAGCGGGCAGTTTTGTGCTTAGGTACTCATTTCTAGAGTTTAGTTTCACGAGAAGCTGCCACTTTTATTTGGCCCACGCCTTGAGTTGGTGTCTGTCCTCTCGCCTTGCCAACTAACTAGGACTACGGATGCTTCCCAACGTTTCGCCGTCAACTACGGCTTCATCAGGGGAACTGCGTTATGGCAGCACTTGGACCAGGCACAACGGAAGGCGTGTCACTTTCAAGTTAGGTTTAGGGTTAGCGGGCAGTTTTGTGCTTAGGTACTCATTTCTAGAGTTTAGTTTCACGAGAAGCTGCCACTTTTATTTGGCCCACGCCTTGAGTTGGTGTCTGTCCTCTCGCCTTGCCAACTAACTAGGACTACGGATGCTTCCCAACGTTTCGCCGTCAACTACGGCTTCATCAGGGGAACTGCGTTATGGCAGCACTTGGACCAGGCACAACGGAAGGCGTGTCACTTTCAAGTTAGTTTTAGGGTTAGCGGGCAGTTTTGTGCTTAGGTACTCATTTCTAGAGTTTAGTTTCACGAGAAGCTGCCACTTTTATTTGGCCCACGCCTTGAGTTGGTGTCTGTCCTCTCGCCTTGCCAACTAACTAGGACTACGGATGCTTCCCAACGTTTCGCCGTCAACTACGGCTTCATCAGGGGAACTGCGTTATGGCAGCACTTGGACCAGGCACAACGGAAGGCGTGTCACTTTCAAGTTAGGTTTAGGGTTAGCGGGCAGTTTTGTGCTTAGGTACTCATTTCTAGAGTTTAGTTTCACGAGAAGCTGCCACTTTTATTTGGCCCACGCCTTGAGTTGGTGTCTGTCCTCTCGCCTTGCCAACTAACTAGGACTACGGATGCTTCCCAACGTTTCGCCGTCAACTACGGCTTCATCAGGGGAACTGCGTTATGGCAGCACTTGGACCAGGCACAACGGAAGGCGTGTCACTTTCAAGTTAGGTTTAGGGTTAGCGGGCAGTTTTGTGCTTAGGTACTCATTTCTAGAGTTTAGTTTCACGAGAAGCTGCCACTTTTATTTGGCCCACGCCTTGAGTTGGTGTCTGTCCTCTCGCCTTGCCAACTAACTAGGACTACGGATGCTTCCCAACGTTTCGCCGTCAACTACGGCTTCATCAGGGGAACTGCGTTATGGCAGCACTTGGACCAGGCACAACGGAAGGCGTGTCACTTTCAAGTTAGGTTTAGGGTTAGCGGGCAGTTTTGTGCTTAGGTACTCATTTCTAGAGTTTAGTTTCACGAGAAGCTGCCACTTTTATTTGGCCCACGCCTTGAGTTGGTGTCTGTCCTCTCGCCTTGCCAACTAACTAGGACTACGGATGCTTCCCAACGTTTCGCCGTCAACTACGGCTTCATCAGGGGAACTGCGTTATGGCAGCACTTGGACCAGGCACAACGGAAGGCGTGTCACTTTCAAGTTAGGTTTAGGGTTAGCGGGCAGTTTTGTGCTTAGGTACTCATTTCTACAGTTTAGTTTCACGAGAAGCTGCCACTTTTATTTGGCCCACGCCTTGAGTTGGTGTCTGTCCTCTCGCCTTGCCAACTAACTAGGACTACGGATGCTTCCCAACGTTTCGCCGTCAACTACGGCTTCATCAGGGGAACTGCGTTATGGCAGCACTTGGACCAGGCACAACGGAAGGCGTGTCACTTTCAATTTAGGTTTAGGGTTAGCGGGCAGTTTTGTGCTTAGGTACTCATTTCTAGAGTTTAGTTTCACGAGAAGCTGCCACTTTTATTTGGCCCACGCCTTGAGTTGGTGTCTGTCCTCTCGCCTTGCCAACTAACTAGGACTACGGATGCTTCCCAACGTTTCGCCGTCAACTACGGCTTCATCAGGGGAACTGCGTTATGGCAGCACTTGGACCAGGCACAACGGAAGGCGTGTCACTTTCAAGTTAGGTTTAGGGTTAGCGGGCAGTTTTGTGCTTAGGTACTCATTTCTAGAGTTTAGTTTCACGAGAAGCTGCCACTTTTATTTGGCCCACGCCTTGAGTTGGTGTCTGTCCTCTCGCCTTGCCAACTAACTAGGACTACGGATGCTTCCCAACGTTTCGCCGTCAACTACGGCTTCATCAGGGGAACTGCGTTATGGCAGCACTTGGACCAGGCACAACGGAAGGCGTGTCACTTTCAAGTTAGGTTTAGGGTTAGCGGGCAGTTTTGTGCTTAGGTACTCATTTCTAGAGTTTAGTTTCACGAGAAGCTGCCACTTTTATTTGGCCCACGCCTTGAGTTGGTGTCTGTCCTCTCGCCTTGCCAACTAACTAGGACTACGGATGCTTCCCAACGTTTCGCCGTCAACTACGGCTTCATCAGGGGAACTGCGTTATGGCAGCACTTGGACCAGGCACAACGGAAGGCGTGTCACTTTCAAGTTAGGTTTAGGGTTAGCGGGCAGTTTTGTGCTTAGGTACTCATTTCTAGAGTTTAGTTTCACGAGAAGCTGCCACTTTTATTTGGCCCACGCCTTGAGTTGGTGTCTGTCCTCTCGCCTTGCCAACTAACTAGGACTACGGATGCTTCCCAACGTTTCGCCGTCAACTACGGCTTCATCAGGGGAACTGCGTTATGGCAGCACTTGGACCAGGCACAACGGAAGGCGTGTCACTTTCAAGTTAGGTTTAGGGTTAGCGGGCAGTTTTGTGCTTAGGTACTCATTTCTAGAGTTTAGTTTCACGAGAAGCTGCCACTTTTATTTGGCCCACGCCTTGAGTTGGTGTCTGTCCTCTCGCCTTGCCAACTAACTAGGACTACGGATGCTTCCCAACGTTTCGCCGTCAACTATGGCTTCATCAGGGGAACTGCGTTATGGCAGCACTTGGACCAGGCACAACGGAAGGCGTGTCACTTTCAAGTTAGGTTTAGGGTTAGCGGGCAGTTTTGTGCTTAGGTACTCATTTCTAGAGTTTAGTTTCACGAGAAGCTGCCACTTTTATTTGGCCCACGCCTTGAGTTGGTGTCTGTCCTCTCGCCTTGCCAACTAACTAGGACTACGGATGCTTCCCAACGTTTCGCCGTCAACTACGGCTTCATTAGGGGAACTGCGTTATGGCAGCACTTGGACCAGGCACAACGGAAGGCGTGTCACTTTCAAGTTAGGTTTAGGGTTAGCGGGCAGTTTTGTGCTTAGGTACTCATTTCTAGAGTTTAGTTTCACGAGAAGCTGCCACTTTTATTTGGCCCAAGCCTTGAGTTGGTGTCTGTCCTCTCGCCTTGCCAACTAACTAGGACTACGGATGCTTCCCAACGTTTCGCCGTCAACTACGGCTTCATCAGGGGAACTGCGTTATGGCAGCACTTGGACCAGGCACAACGGAAGGCGTGTCACTTTCAAGTTAGGTTTAGGGTTAGCGGGCAGTTTTGTGCTTAGGTACTCATTTCTAGAGTTTAGTTTCACGAGAAGCTGCCACTTTTATTTGGCCCACGCCTTGAGTTGGTGTCTGTCCTCTCGCCTTGCCAACTAACTAGGACTACGGATGCTTCCCAACGTTTCGCCGTCAACTACGGCTTCATCAGGGGAACTGCGTTATGGCAGCACTTGGACCAGGCACAACGGAAGGCGTGTCACTTTCAAGTTAGGTTTAGGGT
>NW_027141268.1:30000-39965 GCF_036365525.1 Heterodontus francisci
AACTGAATCAATCAGACTTCAAAACTCTCAAAACGGGCCAAAAATCTCAAACTGAATCAATCAGACTTCAAAACTCTCAAAACCGGCCGAAAATCTCAAACTGAATCAATCGGACTTAAAAACTCTCAAAACCAGCCAAAAATCTCAAACTGAATCAATCAGACTTCAAAACTCTCAAAAGGGGCCAAAAATCTCAAACTGAATCAATCAGACTTCAAAACTCTCAAAACCGGCCAAAAATCTCAAACTGAATCAATCAGACTTCAAAACTCTCAAAACCGGCCGAAAATCTCAAACTGAATGAATCAGACTTCAAAACTCTCAAAACCGGCCAAAAATCTCAAACTGAATCAATCAGACTTCAAAACTCTCAAAACCGGCCAAAAATCTCAAACTGAATCAATCAGAGTTCAAAACTCTCAAAACCGGCCGAAAATCTCAAACTGAATCAGTCAGACTTCAAAACTCTCAAAACCGGCCGAAAATCTCAAACTGAATCAATCAGACTTCAAAACTCTCAAAACCGGCCAAAAATCTCAAACTGAAACAATCAGACTTCAAAACTCTCAAAACCGGCCAAAAATCTCAAACTGAATCAATCAGACTTCAAAACTCTCAAAACCGGCCGAAAATCTCAAACTGAATCAGTCACACTTCTAAACTCTCAAAACCGGCCGAAAATCTCAAACTGAATCAATCAGACTTCAAAACTCTCAAAACGGGATGAAAATCTCAAACTGAATCAATCAGACTTCAAAACAATCAAAACTGGCCAAAAATCTCAAACTGAATCAATCGGACTTAAAAACTCTCAAAACCGGCCGAAAATCTCAAACTGAATGAATCAGACTTCAAAACTCTCAAAACCGGCCAAAAATCTCAAACTGAATCAATCAGACTTCAAAACTTTCAAAACCGGCCGAAAATCTCAAACTGAATCAGTCAGACTTCAAAACTCTCAAAACCGGCCAAAAATCTCAAACTGAATCAATCAGACTTCAAAACTCTCAAAACCGGCCAAAAATCTCAAACTGAATCAATCGGACTTCAAAACTCTCAAAACCGGCCGAAAACCTCAAACTGAATCAATCAGACTTCAAAACTCTCAAAACCGGCCGAAATTCTCAAACTGAATCAATCGGACTTCAAAACTCTCAAAACGGGCCAAAAATCTCAAACTGAATCAATCGGACTTAAAAACTCTCAAAACCAGCCGAAAATCTCAAACTGAATCAATCAGACTTCAAAACTCTCAAAACCGGCCAAAAATCTCAAACTGAATCAATCAGACTTCAAAACTCTCAAAACCGGCCAAAAAATTCAAACTGAATCAATCAGACTTCAGAACTCTCAAAATCGGCCGAAAATCTCAAACTGAATCAATCAGACTTCAAAACTCTCAAAACCGGCCAAAAATCTCAAACTGAATCAATCAGACTTCAAAACTCTCAAAACCGGCCGAAAATCTCAAACAAATCAATCAGACTTCAAAACTCTCAAAACCGGCCAAAAATCTCAAACTGAATCAATCAGAGTTCAAAACTCTCAAAACCGGCCGAAAATCTCAAACTGAATCAATCAGACTTCAAAACTCTCAGAACCGGCCGAAAACCTCAAACTGAATCAATCAGACTTCAAAACTCTCAAAACCGGCCAAAAATCTCAAACTGAATCGATCGGAATTCAAAACTCTCAAAACCGGCCAAAAATCTCAAACTGAATCAATCAGACTTCAAAACTCTCAAAACCAGCCGAAAATCTCAAACTGAATCAGTCAGACTTCAAAACTCTCAAAACCGGCCGAAAATCTCAAACTGAATCAATCAGACTTCAAAACTCTCAAAACTGGCCAAAAATCTCAAACTGAAACAATCAGACTTCAAAACTCTCAAAACCGGCCGAAAATCTCAAACTGAATCAATCAGACTTCAAAACTCTCAAAACCGGCCGAAAATCTCAAACTGAATCAATCAGACTTCAAAACTCTCAAAACCGGCCGAAAATCTCAAACTGAATCAATCAGACTTCAAAACTCTCAAAACCGGCCGAAAATCTCAAACTGAATCAATCAGACTTCAAAACTCTCAAAACCGGCCAAAAATCTCAAACTGAATCAATCGGACTTCAAAACTCTCAAAACCGGCCAAAAATCTCAAACTGAATCAATCGGACTTCAAAACTCTCAAAACGGGCCAAAAATCTCAAACTGAATCAATCAGACTTCAAAACTCTCAAAACCGGCCAAAAATCTCAAACTGAATCAATCGGACTTCAAAACTCTCAAAACCAGCCGAAAATCTCAAACTGAATCAGTCAGACTTCAAAACTCTCAAAACCGGCCGAAAATCTCAAACTGAATCAATCAGACTTCAAAACTCTCAAAACTGGCCAAAAATCTCAAACTGAAACAATCAGACTTCAAAACTCTCAAAACCGGCCGAAAATCTCAAACTGAATCAATCAGACTTCAAAACTCTCAAAACCGGCCGAAAATCTCAAACTGAATCAATCAGACTTCAAAACTCTCAAAACCGGATGAAAATCTCAAACTGAATCAATCAGACTTCAAAACTCTCAAAACCGGCCGAAAATCTCAAACTGAATCAATCAGACTTCAAAACTCTCAAAACCGGATGAAAATCTCAAACTGAATCAATCAGACTTCAAAACTCTCAAAACCGGCCAAAAATCTCAAACTGAATCAATCAGACTTCAAAACTTTCAAAACCGGCCGAAAATCTCAAACTGAATCAGTCAGACTTCAAAACTCTCAAAACCGGCCAAAAATCTCAAACTGAATCAATCAGACTTCAAAACTCTCAAAACCGGCCAAAAATCTCAAACTGAATCAATCGGACTTCAAAACTCTCAAAACCGGCCGAAAACCTCAAACTGAATCAATCAGACTTCAAAACTCTCAAAACCGGCCGAAATTCTCAAACTGAATCAATCGGACTTCAAAACTCTCAAAACGGGCCAAAAATCTCAAACTGAATCAATCGGACTTAAAAACTCTCAAAACCGGCCGAAAATCTCAAACTGAATCAATCAGACTTCAAAACTCTCAAAACCGGCCAAAAATCTCAAACTGAATCAATCAGACTTCAAAACTCTCAAAACCGGCCAAAAAATTCAAACTGAATCAATCAGACTTCAGAACTCTCAAAATCGGCCGAAAATCTCAAACTGAATGAATCAGACTTCAAAACTCTCAAAACCGGCCAAAAATCTCAAACTGAATCAATCAGACTTCAAAACTCTCAAAACCGGCCGAAAATCTCAAACTGAATCAATCAGACTTCAAAACTCTCAAAACCGGCCAAAAATCTCAAACTGAATCAATCAGAGTTCAAAACTCTCAAAACCGGCCGAAAATCTCAAACTGAATCAATCAGACTTCAAAACTCTCAGAACCGGCCGAAAACCTCAAACTGAATCAATCAGACTTCAAAACTCTCAAAACCGGCCAAAAATCTCAAACTGAATCAATCGGACTTCAAAACTCTCAAAACCGGCCAAAAATCTCAAACTGAATCAATCAGACTTCAAAACTCTCAAAACCAGCCGAAAATCTCAAACTGAATCAGTCAGACTTCAAAACTCTCAAAACCGGCCGAAAATCTCAAACTGAATCAATCAGACTTCAAAACTCTCAAAACTGGCCAAAAATCTCAAACTGAAACAATCAGACTTCAAAACTCTCAAAACCGGCCAAAAATCTCAAACTGAATCAATCGGACTTCAAAACTCTCAAAACCGGCCAAAAATCTCAAACTGAATCAATCGGACTTCAAAACTCTCAAAACGGGCCAAAAATCTCAAACTGAATCAATCAGACTTCAAAACTCTCAAAACCGGCCAAAAATCTCAAACTGAATCAATCGGACTTCAAAACTCTCAAAACCAGCCGAAAATCTCAAACTGAATCAGTCAGACTTCAAAACTCTCAAAACCGGCCGAAAATCTCAAACTGAATCAATCAGACTTCAAAACTCTCAAAACTGGCCAAAAATCTCAAACTGAAACAATCAGACTTCAAAACTCTCAAAACCGGCCGAAAATCTCAAACTGAATCAATCAGACTTCAAAACTCTCAAAACCGGCCGAAAATCTCAAACTGAATCAATCAGACTTCAAAACTCTCAAAACCGGCCGAAAATCTCAAACTGAATCAATCAGACTTCAAAACTCTCAAAACCGGCCGAAAATCTCAAACTGAATGAATCAGACTTCAAAACTCTCAAAACCGGCCAAAAATCTCAAACTGAATCAATCAGACTTCAAAACTTTCAAAACCGGCCGAAAATCTCAAACTGAATCAATCGGACTTAAAAACTCTCAAAACCGGCCGAAAATCTCAAACTGAATGAATCAGACTTCAAAACTCTCAAAACCGGCCAAAAATCTCAAACTGAATCAATCAGACTTCAAAACTTTCAAAACCGGCCGAAAATCTCAAACTGAATCAGTCAGACTTCAAAACTCTCAAAACCGGCCAAAAATCTCAAACTGAATCAATCAGACTTCAAAACTCTCAAAACCGGCCAAAAATCTCAAACTGAATCAATCGGACTTCAAAACTCTCAAAACCGGCCGAAAACCTCAAACTGAATCAATCAGACTTCAAAACTCTCAAAACCGGCCGAAATTCTCAAACTGAATCAATCGGACTTCAAAACTCTCAAAACGGGCCAAAAATCTCAAACTGAATCAATCGGACTTAAAAACTCTCAAAACCAGCCGAAAATCTCAAACTGAATCAATCAGACTTCAAAACTCTCAAAACCGGCCAAAAATCTCAAACTGAATCAATCAGACTTCAAAACTCTCAAAACCGGCCAAAAATCTCAAACTGAATCAATCAGAGTTCAAAACTCTCAAAACCGGCCGAAAATCTCAAACTGAATCAATCAGACTTCAAAACTCTCAGAACCGGCCGAAAACCTCAAACTGAATCAATCAGACTTCAAAACTCTCAAAACCGGCCAAAAATCTCAAACTGAATCGATCGGAATTCAAAACTCTCAAAACCGGCCAAAAATCTCAAACTGAATCAATCAGACTTCAAAACTCTCAAAACCAGCCGAAAATCTCAAACTGAATCAGTCAGACTTCAAAACTCTCAAAACCGGCCGAAAATCTCAAACTGAATCAATCAGACTTCAAAACTCTCAAAACTGGCCAAAAATCTCAAACTGAAACAATCAGACTTCAAAACTCTCAAAACCGGCCGAAAATCTCAAACTGAATCAATCAGACTTCAAAACTCTCAAACCGGCCGAAAATCTCAAACTGAATCAATCAGACTTCAAAACTCTCAAAACCGGCCGAAAATCTCAAACTGAATCAATCAGACTTCAAAACTCTCAAAACCGGCCGAAAATCTCAAACTGAATCAATCAGACTTCAAAACTCTCAAAACCGGCCAAAAATCTCAAACTGAATCAATCGGACTTCAAAACTCTCAAAACCGGCCAAAAATCTCAAACTGAATCAATCGGACTTCAAAACTCTCAAAACGGGCCAAAAATCTCAAACTGAATCAATCAGACTTCAAAACTCTCAAAACCGGCCAAAAATCTCAAACTGAATCAATCGGACTTCAAAACTCTCAAAACCAGCCGAAAATCTCAAACTGAATCAGTCAGACTTCAAAACTCTCAAAACCGGCCGAAAATCTCAAACTGAATCAATCAGACTTCAAAACTCTCAAAACTGGCCAAAAATCTCAAACTGAAACAATCAGACTTCAAAACTCTCAAAACCGGCCGAAAATCTCAAACTGAATCAATCAGACTTCAAAACTCTCAAAACCGGCCGAAAATCTCAAACTGAATCAATCAGACTTCAAAACTCTCAAAACCGGATGAAAATCTCAAACTGAATCAATCAGACTTCAAAACTCTCAAACCGGCCAAAATCTCAAACTGAATCAATCAGACTTCAAAACTTTCAAAACCGGCCGAAAATCTCAAACTGAATCAGTCAGAGTTCAAAACTCTCAAAACCGGCCAAAAATCTCAAACTGAATCAATCAGACTTCAAACTCTCAAAACCGGCCAAAAATCTCAAACTGAATCAATCGGACTTCAAAACTCTCAAAACCGGCCGAAAACCTCAAACTGAATCAATCAGACTTCAAAACTCTCAAAACCGGCCGAAATTCTCAACTGAATCAATCGGACTTCAAAACTCTCAAAACGGGCCAAAAATCTCAAACTGAATCAATCGGACTTCAAAACTCTCAAAACCGGCCAAAAATCTCAAACTGAATCAATCAGACTTCAAAACTCTCAAAACCGGCCAAAAAATTCAAACTGAATCAATCAGACTTCAGAACTCTCAAATCGGCCGAAAATCTCAAACTGAATGAATCAGACTTCAAAACTCTCAAAACCGGCCAAAAATCTCAAACTGAATCAATCAGACTTCAAAACTCTCAAAACCGGCCGAAAATCTCAAACTGAATCAATCAGACTTCAAAACTCTCAAAACCGGCCAAAAATCTCAAACTGAATCAATCAGAGTTCAAAACTCTCAAAACCGGCCGAAAATCTCAAACTGAATCAATCAGACTTCAAAACTCTCAGAACCGGCCGAAAACCTCAAACTGAATCAATCAGACTTCAAAACTCTCAAAACCGGCCAAAAATCTCAAACTGAATCAATCGGACTTCAAAACTCTCAAAACCGGCCAAAAATCTCAAACTGAATCAATCAGACTTCAAAACTCTCAAAACCAGCCGAAAATCTCAAACTGAATCAGTCAGACTTCAAAACTCTCAAAACCGGCCGAAAATCTCAAACTGAATCAATCAGACTTCAAAACTCTCAAAACTGGCCAAAAATCTCAAACTGAAACAATCAGACTTCAAAACTCTCAAAACCGGCCAAAAATCTCAAACTGAATCAATCGGACTTCAAAACTCTCAAAACCGGCCAAAAATCTCAAACTGAATCAATCGGACTTCAAAACTCTCAAAACGGGCCAAAAATCTCAAACTGAATCAATCAGACTTCAAAACTCTCAAAACCGGCCAAAAATCTCAAACTGAATCAATCGGACTTCAAAACTCTCAAAACCAGCCGAAAATCTCAAACTGAATCAGTCAGACTTCAAAACTCTCAAAACCGGCCGAAAATCTCAAACTGAATCAATCAGACTTCAAAACTCTCAAAACTGGCCAAAAATCTCAAACTGAAACAATCAGACTTCAAAACTCTCAAAACCGGCCGAAAATCTCAAACTGAATCAGTCAGACTTCAAAACTCTCAAAACCGGCCAAAAATCTCAAACTGAATCAATCAGACTTCAAAACTCTCAAAACCGGCCAAAAATCTCAAACTGAATCAATCGGACTTCAAAACTCTCAAAACCGGCCGAAAATCTCAAACTGAATCAATCAGACTTCAAAACTCTCAAAACCGGATGAAAATCTCAAACTGAATCAATCAGACTTCAAAACTCTCAAAACCGGCCAAAAATCTCAAACTGAATCAATCAGACTTCAAAACTTTCAAAACCGGCCGAAAATCTCAAACTGAATCAGTCAGACTTCAAAACTCTCAAAACCGGCCAAAAATCTCAAACTGAATCAATCAGACTTCAAAACTCTCAAAACCGGCCAAAAATCTCAAACTGAATCAATCGGACTTCAAAACTCTCAAAACCGGCCGAAAACCTCAAACTGAATCAATCAGACTTCAAAACTCTCAAAACCGGCCGAAATTCTCAAACTGAATCAATCGGACTTCAAAACTCTCAAAACGGGCCAAAAATCTCAAACTGAATCAATCGGACTTAAAAACTCTCAAAACCGGCCGAAAATCTCAAACTGAATCAATCAGACTTCAAAACTCTCAAAACCGGCCAAAAATCTCAAACTGAATCAATCAGACTTCAAAACTCTCAAAACCGGCCAAAAAATTCAAACTGAATCAATCAGACTTCAGAACTCTCAAAATCGGCCGAAAATCTCAAACTGAATGAATCAGACTTCAAAACTCTCAAAACCGGCCAAAAATCTCAAACTGAATCAATCAGACTTCAAAACTCTCAAAACCGGCCGAAAATCTCAAACTGAATCAATCAGACTTCAAAACTCTCAAAACCGGCCAAAAATCTCAAACTGAATCAATCAGAGTTCAAAACTCTCAAACCGGCCGAAAATCTCAAACTGAATCAATCAGACTTCAAAACTCTCAGAACCGGCCGAAAACCTCAAACTGAATCAATCAGACTTCAAAACTCTCAAAACCGGCCAAAAATCTCAAACTGAATCAATCGGACTTCAAAACTCTCAAAACCGGCCAAAAATCTCAAACTGAATCAATCAGACTTCAAAACTCTCAAAACCAGCCGAAAATCTCAAACTGAATCAGTCAGACTTCAAAACTCTCAAAACCGGCCGAAAATCTCAAACTGAATCAATCAGACTTCAAAACTCTCAAAACTGGCCAAAAATCTCAAACTGAAACAATCAGACTTCAAAACTCTCAAAACCGGCCAAAAATCTCAAACTGAATCAATCGGACTTCAAAACTCTCAAAACCGGCCAAAAATCTCAAACTGAATCAATCGGACTTCAAAACTCTCAAAACGGGCCAAAAATCTCAAACTGAATCAATCAGACTTCAAAACTCTCAAAACCGGCCAAAAATCTCAAACTGAATCAATCGGACTTCAAAACTCTCAAAACCAGCCGAAAATCTCAAACTGAATCAGTCAGACTTCAAAACTCTCAAAACCGGCCGAAAATCTCAAACTGAATCAATCAGACTTCAAAACTCTCAAAACTGGCCAAAAATCTCAAACTGAAACAATCAGACTTCAAAACTCTAAAAACCGGCCGAAAATCTCAAACTGAATCAGTCAGACTTCAAAACTCTCAAAACCGGCCAAAAATCTCAAACTGAATCAATCAGACTTCAAAACTCTCAAAACCGGCCAAAAATCTCAAACTGAATCAATCGGACTTCAAAACTCTCAAAACCGGCCGAAAACCTCAAACTGAATCAATCAGACTTCAAAACTCTCAAAACCGGCCAAAAATCTCAAACTGAATCAATCGGACTTCAAAACTCTCAAAACCGGCCAAAAATCTCAAACTGAATCAATCAGACTTCAAAACTCTCAAAACCAGCCAAAAATCTCAAACTGAATCAGTCAGACTTCAAAACTCTCAAAACCGGCCGAAAATCTCAAACTGAATCAATCAGACTTCAAAACTCTCAAAACCGGCCAAAAATCTCAAACTGAAACAATCAGACTTCAAAACTCTCAAAACCGGCCGAAAATCTCAAACTGAATCAATCAGACTTCAAAACTCTCAAAACCGGCCAAAAATCTCAAACTGAATCAATCGGACTTCAAAACTCTCAAAACCGGCCGAAAATCTCAAACTGAATCAATCAGACTTCAAAACTCTCAGAACCGGCCGAAAACCTCAAACTGAATCAATCAGACTTCAAAACTCTCAAAACCGGCCAAAAATCTCAAACTGAATCAATCGGACTTCAAAACTCTCAAAACCGGCCAAAAATCTCAAACTGAATCAATCAGACTTCAAAACACTCAAAACCAGCCGAAAATCTCAAACTGAATCAGTCAGACTTCAAAACTCTCAAAACCGGCCGAAAATCTCAAACTGAATCAATCAGACTTCAAAACTCTCAAAACTGGCCAAAAATCTCAAACTGAAACAATCAGACTTCAAAACTCTCAAAACCGGCCGAAAATCTCAAACTGAATCAATCAGACTTCAAAACTCTCAAAACCGGCCGAAAATCTCAAACTGAATCAATCAGACTTCAAAACTCTCAAAACCGGCCGAAAATCTCAAACTGAATCAATCAGACTTCAAAACTCTCAAAACCGGCCGAAAATCTCAAACTGAATCAATCAGACTTCAAAACTCTCAAAACCGGCCAAAAATCTCAAACTGAATCAATCGACTTCAAAACTA
>NW_027141269.1:300000-382500 GCF_036365525.1 Heterodontus francisci
GAGACTAGGGTCGTGAATCTTAATAAAGTAAGCTACGGAGGTATGAGGCATGAGTCGTTGATGATACATTGGGAAACTTTACTTAAAGAGATAACGGTGGAAAGGCAATGGCAAACATTCAAAGAGCACATTGATGAACTGCAACAATTGTTTATCCCTGTCTGGCGCAAAAGTAAAACGGAAAAGGTAGCCAAATCATGGCTTGCAAGGAAAATTAGAGATAGCGTTAGATCCAAGGAAGAGGCATATAAATTTGCCAGGAAAAAAACAACAGACCTGAGGATGGGAGCAGTTTAAAATTCAGCAAAGGAGCACCAAGGGATTCATTGAGAAGGGGAAAATGGAGTACAAGATTAAGCTTGCAGGGAACATAAAAACTGACTGTAAACGAATCTATAGGTATGTGAAGAGGAAAAGATTGGCGAAGACAAATGCAGGTCCGTTACAGTCAGAAACAGGGGGATTTATTCTGGGAAACAAAGAAATGGCTGACCAACTAAATGCATACTTTATTTCTGTCTTCACAAAGGAGGACTCAAATATCATACCAGAAATGTTGGTGAATACAGGGTTTAGTGAGAGAGAGGAACTGAAAGGAATCAGTATTAGTAGAGAAATGGTGTTGGGGAAGTTGATGGTATTGAAGGCCGATAAATGCCCAGGGCCTAGTAATCTCCATCCAAGAGTACTTAGGAAGTGACCCGAGAAATAGTGGATGCATTGGTGGTCATCTTCCAAGATTCTATGGACTCTGGAACAGTTCCTACAGATTGGAAGGTAGCGAATGTAACCCCACTATTAAAAAAGGAAGGTAGAGCGAAAGCAGGAAATTGTAGACCAGTCAGCCTGATATCGGTCGTGGAGAAAATCCTGGAGTCCATTATCAAAGATTTTGCAGCAGAGCACTTGGAGAACAGTGGTCGAGTCGGACAGAGTCAGCATGGATTTATGAAAGGGAAATCATGCTTGATAAATCCACTAGCATTCTTCGAGTATGTCACTAGTAGAGTTGATGAGGGGGAGCCAGTGGATGTGATTTATTTGCACTTTCGGAAGGCTCTCGACAAAGTTCCACGTAAGGGTTTAGCGTGTAAAATTAAAGTGCACGAGACTGGGGGTAGTGTATTGCGATAGATAGAAAATTGGTTGGGAGACAGGAAACAAAGCATTGGAACATACGGATCTTTTTCTGAATGGCAGGCAGTGACTAGTGGGGTACCGCAGGGATCGGAGCTGGGACCCTAGCTATTCACAATATATATTAATGATTTAGATGAGGAAACTAAATGTAATATCTCCAGATTTGCAGCTGATACAAAATTAGGTGTGAGGGTGAGTGGTGAGTAGAATGCAAAGAGGCTTCCGGGTGATTTGGACAATTTGAGTGAGTGGGCAAATGCATGGCAGATGCTAGTAATGTGGATAAATGTGAAGTTATCCACTTTACTAGCAAAAACAGGAAGGCATATTATTATCTGAACGGCTATAAACTGAGAGAGGGGAATATGCAACGAGACCTGGGTGTTCTCGTACACCAGTCACTGAAGGTAAATATGCAGGTGCAACAGGCGGTAGAAAAAGGCGAATGTTATGTTGGCCTTTATAGAGACAGGATTCGAGTACAGGAGCAGGGATGTTGTGCTGCAATTATACAGGGCCTTGGTGAGGCTGCACTTGGAATATTGTGTGCAGTTTTGGTCTCCTTATCTGAGGAATGATGTCCTTGCTATAGAGGGAGTGCAGTAGAGTTTTACCAGACTGATTCCTGGGGTGGTAGGACTGTCGTATGAGGAGAGATTGAGTCGGTTAGGACTATATTCACTGGAATTCAGAAGAGTGAGGAGGGATCTCATCGAAACCTATAAAATTCTAACATGGCTTGACAGGGTATATGCAGGAAGGATGTTCCCGATGGTGGAGACTCCCGAACCAGGTGTCATAATCTAAGTATATGGGGTAAAATTTTCAGGACTGAGATGAAGAGACGTTTCTCCACCCAGAGGGTGGTGAGCCTGTGGAAATCTGTCATCCCGCCCATATCCAAGGGGGATTGGAAGATTCTGGCCAGTGCCTCTGCTATTTCCAGCATTGCTTCCCTCAGCAACCATCATACATCCCATCCAGACTGGGTAAATGTTCAACTTATTGTGGCACAAAAAGTGTTGGATTGAAAAGGGTTAACTGAATATGTTTGTTCCGTGACTGTAATTAATGTCAGTCTCCATGGACCCTAATTGTGTCACTGGACGTTTTCCATCTTCTATTAATAAGGGGCTTCTTTCAATGTGTTATTCCATATGTCAGTGGGAACATCAGCCCCGGCACTTACAGAGATCAGCTGCTCCAGAGAGATAGAGAGAGGATACATCAGAATCTGAGAACAATAGATTGGAATGTTACAACAATGGACAGGAGTTTATCCTCGGGTCTTTACTCTCTTTCTACATATTATGATCGGATGTCATTAAACTCTCGTATCTATCTCGCACTGAAGATTATTCAATATGTTTACTATCCCATCCTGGCTATTATTGGTGTCCCTGGTAAGTCTCTCTATCTAGCTATAAATCCTTTAAACCATGTTTAACTGCATTACTGCTCCTGTAATTTACTCTGCCCTTCTTGCTGCCGTTGTTATGCCTGGTGAATATCTTCAGCTATTAGCTCTGTAAACCATTGTCAACTGTATTACAGTTCTTGTCATTTACTCTCTCATCTTTGCTGCTGTTGCTGTCTCTATTTCAGGCCAGGAGATCAGTAAACCCTGTTTCACTGAAAAATTGTTCTGTTATGTACATTTTGGGAAGACTGAAGCCAGTGTCATTGGTCTCCATCACAAACTCCATCACCTATCTGGGAGGCACATATTCCACCCTGCCCAATATCTGAGGCTCAACCAGACAGTCTACAACTTCTTTGTTATATTTGAACCTGAGCTGAGTTCATCTCCATATTCTTTCCATCACTAACCATGCCTAATATCACCTCTATGATATCACCCAACTCCACCTCTGCCTCAGCCCATCTACTGCAAAAACCCTCATCCGCATCACTGCTAAATACACAGTTGACATTTCCAATTCCACCTTGTTCACCCTCACAGTTCTAAACCTCCATAAACCACAGCCCATCCAGAACTCTGCTGCCTGTATTCGAACTCACACCAAATCCCGATCACCCATCACCCCTGTGCTCACTGATCTCCATTGGCTCCCGGTCTGGCAGCACCTTAATTTTAACATTCTCATTCTTGTGTTTGAATCTCTCCATGGCTCACCCTTCCATTTATTCACTTTCCCCTCTCCAATTCATATATTCCTGCAAATCTTTCGACTTCAATCTTTTTTCAGTTCTCCTTGTAAAGTGAATTTCTTTCCCTCTGTATCTGTTCCGAGCCACGATTTTAGACTCTGCAGCAAGACTGCTGCTGACGGTACAGAATTGGGATCCAAAAAGAGATGTGAATCGTACAGCCGGCCACTTCCAGTGCGGTCTGCACAATATCCCATGCTGGGTGGGGCTCCAGCCCAGTCACATCATCTGTGTGCCTTCAGCGTGGTCTTCACAGCCGGCCACCTCTACTATGCCCTGCACAGTGTCCCAAGCTGCGCAGGGCTCTAGCTCAATTGTACCTTGTATGTGTTGTTCCTTTGAGGGTGGATTTGAAAGTGATATCAATGTACCATACCAGCAGCTTTGATGTACTTCTTTAAACTTTTTCTGTGCATGTCCACTGACCACTGAACATACATTCAGTAGCAAAAGGAAACCCCTCCGGTGTTATTTAAAAGGACCAGGCATCTAGTTTACAGGCTTTTGACTTACTTCTGCTATTGTAAAGTTAGTGGAGGTGTTGTGGATGTTTTTCTGGAGGTTGTGTTGTGAGCTGCTGCAGACATTCAGGGACATTTGTGAACTATACAGTAAATGGAAAAGTCCTGGGGAAAATTGATGTACAGAGAGATTTGGGTGTTCAGATCCATTGTTCCCTGAAGAAGGCAACGCAGGTCAATAGAGTGGTCAAGAAGGCATACGGCATGCTTTCCTTCATCGGACGGGGTATTGAGTACAAGAGTTGGCAGGTCATGTTACAGTTGTATAGGACTTTGGTTCGGCCACATTTGGAATACTGCATGCAGTTCTGGTCGCCACATTACCAAAAGTATGTAGATGCTTTGGAGAGGGTGCAGAGGAGGTTCACCAGGATGTTGCCTGGTATGGAGGGCGCTAGCTATGAAGAGAGGTTGAGTAGATTAGGATTATTTTCATTAGAAAGACAGTGGTTGAGGGGGGACCTGATTGAGGTGTACAAAATCATGAGAGGGATAGACAGGTTGGATAGGAAGAAGCTTTTTCCCAGAGTGGGGGATTCAATTACTAGGGGTCACGAGTTCAAAGTGAGAGGGGAAAAGTTTTACTAGGGGTCACGAGTTCAAAGTGAGAGGGGAAAAGTTCAGGGGGGATATGCGTGGAACGTTCTTTACGCAGAGGATGGTGGGTGCCTGGAACGCGTTGTCAGCGGAGGTGGTAGACGCGGGAACGATAGCGTCTTTTAAGATGTATCTGGACAGATACATGAATGGGCAGGAAGTAAAGAGATACAGAGCCTTAGAAAATAGACGACATGTTTAGATAGAGGATCTGGATCTGCACAGGCTTGGAGGGCCGAAGGGCCTGTTCCTGTGCTGTAATTTTCTTTGTTCTTAGTTCTTTGTGTAGAGAGGATTTGGTGACCCAACTCTGGACGACGTATGGGGACTGTAGTTACAGTGTCTCTGGGTCTGTAACATGACCAACAAATGGAGCAGATGCTGCGGAGAGGGGAAGCTCTGTAAAGAGAGAGGAGGAGAGGGCTCTTCCCTGCCCATCCCGGGTGCTCCAAGAGCACTTCTCCTACCTACACCTAACCCAGGAGCAATGTGTGAGGTGACTCTGATTCAATAAGGAGGTGGTCACAGAGCTGTGTCGCCTCCTGTAACACAACCTGGAGCCTCTCACCAGGGTGAGGACGGAGCTGTCAGTGGTTGTTAAGCTCACAGTTTCATTGAACTTCTATGTATCTGGATATTTACAGGCAGGAGCAGTTGACATATCCAACATAGAGTGGTAGAAATTGATGGAGTCATTTACAACACAGAAAGAGGCCATTCAGCCCCTCACTGCCGGCTTTCTGTGCAACAATCCAGTCAGCCCCACTCCCCCGCTCAATCCCCGTATCCCTGCAAGTTCAATTCCTTCAGGTTTCCATCCAGTTTCCTTTTGAAATCTTTGATTGTCTTGGCTTCCACCATCCTCCTGGGCAGTGAGTTCCAGCTCATTACCATCCACTGTGTAAAAATGTTCCTCCTCACATTCCCCTGCATCTCTTAACCAAAACCTTCCATCTGTGCCCCCTGGTCCGCGTTGCATCAGTTAATGGGAACAGTTTTTCCTTGTCTATGTTATCTAAGTCTATCATAATCATGTACACCTCTATCAAATCTCTCTCAATCTCCTTTACACCAGGAGAACAACTCCATCTTCTCCAAACTCACTTTGTAACTAAACTCCCATCCCTGGAATCATTCTGGTAAATCTCCTCTGCACCCTGTCAAGGACTTTCACATCCTTCCTACAGTCTGGTGACCAGAACAGGGCACAGTTCTCTTGTTGGGGTCTCACCAAAGCTTTGTAAAGTTTCAGCTAAGCCGCCCTGTTTTTGTATATTTGCCTCTAATGATGAAGCCCAAGATCTGATATGTTTTGCGAAACACTCTGCTAATATGTCCTGCCACCTTCAAAGATCAATGCATATGGAGCCCCAGGTCCTTCTGTTCCTGCACAATCTTTTGAACTGTGTCATTAAGTCTATGTTGTCTTCCTATTCTTTCTGACAAAATACATTACCTCACACTACTCTTTATTAAATTCTACCTGCCACTTCTATGTCCATTCTGCTAGCCTATCTATCTCATGTTGTAGGTGGTTTGTATCACCCTCACTGTTCTCCACTCCTCCAAGGTTGCAATCATCAGAAAAAATATAAATTCTACTCCGTATTCCAAGATCCGTGTCATTTTAATACGGCAAAAAAAAAACAACTGTGGTCCTAGCACTGACCATTGTGAAACATCAATGTCGACCATCCTCCAGTCTGAAAAATAACCATTTAACACATTTCTCTTTTTGCTGTCCTTTGGACAGTTTTTGATCCAATTAGCTGCTATTCCATGAGCTTCAATTTTGTTAACCAAACTTGTGTGTGGTTCTTAATCAAATACTTTCATAAAATCCAGGTAGGCACCATCCACCACATCCCCTTCATCAACCTTCTCTGATCATCGAAATAAATTCAATTAGCCCATCAAGCATAATCTGCCTTTTAGAAATCCGTGCTGACACTCCATAATTAACTCAAACCTCTCCAAGTGTGTGTTGTCCTTTTTCCCTGATCATTGTTTCTAAAACCTTACTCACCACTGATGTTACACTAACTGACCAGTAGTTACTAGGCCTGTGTGTTGTACATTAATAATTCTGGGAGGTGAGGATGACCATCTATGTCATCATTTTCTCCCTCAGCAGTGAGAAGCAGGATGAGAGATCCCGTGGCTTTGTCAGGATAGCGGGATTCCTGATGGTGTAGGTGGCTCTGCGGGGTCTCCATGTCAACGGGGAGAGGTACAGGAACTGAAAGAACTCTCACTCCATTAATGTACAGTTGGTGTGTGAGCATGCCCAGTAAATCATGTTGGTGAATGTCCACTATCGTGGCAGCAGCCACCATACCTTCATTCTGAAGCAGTCAACCGGTTCCAACACTGTGGGTCTCCATGCAGAACAAGAATGCGGCTCCTCGGAGACAAAGGAAAACCCCCTCTAGACCCAACTCATGTTTCTACAACCCCAAATCATCTCCCACCACCAAACAAACGCACACAATTAACATGTGCAAAATGTATGCAATGGAGTCACCAGGAACATGGTGGAACTGACCATCGGTGTGATGAAGCTTTACTTCCGATGTCTGAACCGTTCGGGGGGAGTCCTCCAGTACACACTGGAGCAGGTGCCCAAGTTCATGGTGTTCTGCTGCACTCTTCATATCATCACCATCACGAGGACACAGGCATTGGCAGCAGGAATCCGGAGGCCACCTCAGGAGAATGAGGAGGAGGCAGGGAGGATATTTTCTGGATGCCTTCCACCAGGACAGGCTGTCGGAGAGTCCCTGCTAAGATTCAGTTTCCTATAGGACAACTTCCCTTTCCCACAATGAATCCCCCATTCTCCACCATTACACCCATCTGAGACGCCCCATCACAGTGTTATTACAGCACAAAAGGAACTATTCAGTCCGACGTGTCTGCGTCGCCTTTCCGAATGAGCAATTCACCTAATCCCATTCCCTGCCTTCTTCCCATAATCCTGCACATTCTTCCTTCTAATACACCAAATTATTCAGCTTTAGCATGTTTATAGATGTGGTCACCCAACAGCTGAAGATTATGCAGGGAGAGAAGGAATTGGTGATCCCCAGACAGTCAAAAAGAATCAGGCAGGTAGTGCTGCAAAGCCTTGAGTGCATCTCACTCTCCAACAGGTATTCAGTTCAGAATACTGAAGAAAGTGTCAACACGGGTGGCAGAGCTGCAGATCGGGGTAGAGGGATGACTGGAAGAGCCAAAGTGATCAGTAGTCAGGGGAACAGGCAGGCGTTTATGTGGCCACAGACGCGAATCGAGGATGGTGTGCTGCTTCCCTGGTGCCAGGGTCAAGGATGTCACTGAGCGACTGCAGAGCATCCTGAAGGAGAAGGGGAACAACCAGCATTAATGGTCCACATTGGAACCAGCAGCAGAGGTAGAAAGAGGAATGTCGTCCTGCAGTCAGAATTTATGGAGCTAGGGAAGAAATTAGCCAGCAGGACCTCAAAGTAGTAACTTCTCGATTAGTCCCAGTGCCATGCACAGCTGAGTACAGAAATAGAAAACTAAAACAGATGAATACGTGGCTGGGAAGACGGTGCAGGAGGGAGGGCTTCAGATTCCTGGATATTGGGACCGGCTCTGGAGGAGATGGGACCTGTACAGGCCGGACTGGTTGCACCTGATTGGAGCCGGGACTGAGTTACTTGCAGAATGTTTTGCTAGTGCTGTCGGGGAGGGTATAAACTAGTTTTGCAGGGAGGTGGGGACCTGAGGGTAGACTCAGTTGGGACAAAACCTGAAATGAAAATAGAAGGCAGAAAATTAATGGATGAGTCTAGAAAACAGAGGAAAAGAGGGTTAGAATTTTTTTTAAGTGTTTGGCTGTGCTCAAGGGTATCTATTTCAATGCAAGGAGTATAGCAAATAAAGTAGATGAGCTGAGGGCAAGGTGGACAGGTGGCAGTATGATATCATAGCTATCACAGAAACATAGCTGAAGGAGGGACAGGAATGGCAGCTCAACGTTCCTGGTTACAGGGTTTTCAGACACGATAGGGAGGGGGATAAGAAAGGAGGGGAAGTGGCAATTTCGGTCAAGAAATCTATTACAGCTGTGAGGAGGGATGATATGTTGGAAGGTTCATCAACTGAGGCGATATGGATTGAGCTAAGGAACCAAAAAGGGGCAATCTCACTGCTGGGAGTGTGATCCCGTCAGCCAAACAGTCCGAGGGAGATAGAAGAGCAGATATGTAGGCAAGTCTCTGAGAAGTGCAAGAACAATAGGGCAGTAATAGTAGGGTATTTTAATTACCCCAATATTAACTGGGATAATTTTAGTATGAAAATAATTAAGGGAACAGAAATCTTGAGGTGCATTCAGGAGAACGTTTTTGGCCAGGATGTCGCAAGTCCAACAACAGAGGGTGCAGTTTTAGACATTGTTTTAGGAAATGAAGATGGGCAGGTGGAAGGAGTGGCAGGGAAGAGCATTTTGGTGGGAGTGATCATAATTCAGTTAGTTTTAATTGAATTATGGAGCAGGACAAGAGATATATCAGCAGTTAGAGTTCTCAATGGGGAAAGGCGAATATTACTAAACTCAGGAGCGAAAGTGGACTGGAAACAGCAGTTTGAAGGTAGTTCAGTCTCACAGCAGTGGGAGGCATTCAAAGGGGAGATTCAGAAGGTTCAGGATAAACATGTTCCCACAAGGAAAAAGGGTGAGGCGGCCAAATCTCGAGTCCCATGGATGTCAAGGAGCCGACAGGGTAGGATAACGCAGAAAAGCAAAGCTTCTGTCCGACACTGAGAACTTAATACTGCAGAAAGCTGAGAGGAGCATAGAAAGTGGAGGGGTCAAATCAAAAAGGAAGTTAGGAAAGGAAAGTGAGGGTATGAAAGAACATTAGCAAGCAAAATCAAGGTGAACCCAAAGATGTTTTCTCAATACATTAAGAGGAAGAGGATAACTAAGGGGAGAGTAAGACCCATAATAGATCAGAAAGGTAACCTTTGTATAAGGGTGGAAGATATTGGTATGGTTCTTATTGAGCACTTTGCGTATGTCTTCAGAAAAGAGGGGGGATTTAGATATTGTCGTTAAGGAGGAAGAGTGTGAATTATTGGATATGATAAACATAGGGAGAGAGGAAGTATTAATGGGATTAGCATCCTTGAAAGTTGAAACATCACCAGAGCCGGATGAAATGTACCCCAGGCTGTTCAAAGAAGTAAGAGAGCAAATAACAGAGGGTCTGCCTACCATCATTTCCCAATCTCACTAGATACAGTTGTAGTGCCGGAGTATTGGAGAATTGCTAACGTTGTACCTCTGTTTAAAAATGGAGCGAAGGATAGTCTGAATAATTACAGGCCACTCAGTCTAACCTCAGTAGTGGGCAAATTATTGGAATCTATTCTGAGAGACGGGATAAACTGTCACTTATAGAGGCACAGGTTTATCAAGGATAGTCAGCATGGATTTGTCAATTGACTCTCTTGTTTGACCAAATTGATCGAATATTTTGAAGCTGTTACAAGGAATATAGATGAGGGTAGTGCAGTTGATGTGGTCTACATGGATTTTAGTAAGGTTTCTGACAAGTTCCCACATGATAGACTGGTTCAAAAAATAAAATCCCATGGCGTCCAGAGAAATGCAGCAAGGCGGATACACTATTGGCTCAGTGGCAGGAAACACAGGGTAATTATTGACAAGTATTTTTGCGACTGGAGGACTGTCTCCATTGTCATTCCACAGGACTCAGTAATGAGTCCCCTGCTTTCTCTGGTCTATATTAAAGATTTAGACATAAATTTAGGGGGTATGATCCAGACTTTTGCAGACGACACAAAGATTGGCCATGTGGCGGATAGCGAGAAGGATAACTGTAGGCTGCAGGAAGATATTGACGGTCTGGTCAGATGGGCAGAAAAATGGGAATCGACCTGGATAAGTGCGAGTTGATGCTATTGGGGAGCTCAAACAAGCAAAGGAATACACGATTACTAGGACAATACTGAGAAGTGTAGAGGAAGTAAGGAACTTTGGAGTGAATGCCCACAGATCCCTGAAGATAGCGGGACAGGTCAATAAGGCAGTTAAGAAGGCATATGGAATCATTTCCCTTTTTAGCCGAGGTATAGAATGAAAGAGCTGGGAGGTTATGCTGGAACTGTCTTAATCATTGGTTAGGCCACAACTTGAATACTGTGTGCAGTTCTGGTAACAGAAAGGATGTAATTGCACTAGAAAGGGTACACAGGAGATTTACGAGGATGTTGCCAGGACTGGAAAAATGCAGCTATGAGGAAAGATTGGATAGGCTGGGGTTGTTCTTCATGGAACAGAGAAGGCTTGAGGGGAGATCTGATTGAAATGAACAACATTTTGTGGGGCCTGGATTGAGTGGAGGTGAAGGGTCTATTCACGTTAGCGGAAATGTCAGTGACTAGGGGACATAGATTTAAAGTGATTGGTAGAACTTTCAGAAGGGAGTTGAGGAAAAACATGCTCACCCAGAAATAAAAAATTGCGTCGGTGACAGGAAGCAAAGGGTAATTGTTGACGGGTATTGACTGGAGGACTGTTTCCAGTCGTGTTCCAGAGGGCTCGGTACTGGGTGCCATGCTTTTAGTGAGGGTCTGTAACTCACTTCATGAAAGGATGGTTGAGGCAGAAACCCTCGACTCATTCAAAAGGAGTCTGGATGTGCACCTCAAGTGTCATAATCTGCAGGGCTGCGGATCAAGTGCTGGAATGTGGGATTAGAATAGGTGGATAACATTTCGGCTGGCACAGACACGATGGGCCAAGTTGCCTCTTTCTGTGCCTTAAATTGTCTACGATTCTATGATTCTACAACACGAAACACGCTATCCTCGTTAACACTCACAATTCTGTCAACAAACTATCAAGGTTATCAGAGATGATTTTCCATGAAGCTATCCCTGCTGCTTGTCATTTATTAAGACATGATTTTACAAGTAAGAAATATTTTTGTGCTGGGTTATGGCCTCCAGAATTTTCCATGAATCAACATCAGACTGATAGTTACAGGGCTTATCAAACCTCTCCTTCTTTAAACAGGGTGTAACATTTACAGCCCTTTACTTTGCTGGCATCATTTTTAAAAATTCATTCATGGGTTGTGGACATCGCTGGCCAGGCCAGCATTTATTGCCCATCTCTAATTGACCATGCGAAGGTGGTGGTGAGCTGCCTTCTTGAACCACTGCAGTCCATGTGGGGTAGGTACACCCACAGTGCTGTTAGGAAGGAAGTTGCAGTATTTTAACCCAGCGACAGTGAAAGAACGGCAAGATAGTGTCAAATCAGCATGGTGTGTGGCTTGGAGGGGAACTTGCAGGTGGTGGTGTTTCCATACATCTGCTGCCCTTGCCCTTCTATGTGGTAGAGGTTGTGTGTTTGGAAGGTGCTGTCTAAGGAGCCTTGGTGTGTTGCTTCAGTGCATCTTGTAGATGGTACACACTGCTGCCACTGTGCTTCGGTGGTGGAGGGAGTGAATGTCGTGGATGGGGTGCCAATCAAGCGGGCTGCTTTGTACTGGATGGTGCCGAGCTTCTTGAGTGTTGTTGGAGCTGCACCCATCCAGACAAGCGGAGAGTATTCCATCACACTCCTGACTTGTGCCTTACAGATGGTGGACTGGCTTTGGGGAGTCAGGAGGTGAGTTAATCGCCTCAGCATTCCTCGCCTATGGCCTGCTCTTTGAGCCATGGTATTTATATGGCTACTCCTGTTCAGTTTCTGGTCAATGGTAGCCCCTAGGATGTTGATAGTGGTGGATTCAGCTTTGGTAATGTCATTGAATGTCAAGGGAGATGATTAGATTCTCTCTTGTGGAAGATGGTCATTGCCTGGCACTAGTGCAGTGCGAATGATACTTGCCAATTAGCAGCCCAAGCCTTGATATTGTCCAGGTCTTGTTGCATTTCTACACGGACTGCTTCAGTATTTGAGGAGTCACGAATGGTGCTGAAAATTGTGCAATCATCAGCCAACATCCCCACTTCTGGTCTGGTGATTGAAGGAAGGTCATTGATGAAGCAGCTGAAGATGGTTGGGTCTCAGACACTACCCTGAGGAACTCCTGCAGTGATGTCCTGGAGTTGAGATGATTGACCTGCAACAACCACAACCATCTTCCTTTGCGTTCGGTATGACTCCAACCAGCAGAGAGATTTCCCGCTGATTCCCACTGACTCCATTTTTGCTCTGGCTCCTTGATGCCATACTCAGTCAAATGCTGCCTTGATGTCAAGGCAGTCACCTCTTGAATTCAGCCCCTTTGTCCATGTTTGAACCAAGGCTGTAATGAGGTCAGGAGCTGTGTGACCCTGGCGGAACCCAAACTGAACGTCACTAAGTAGGTTATTGCTAAGCAAGTGCTGTTTGATAGCATTGTCGATGACACCTTCCATCACTTTACTGATGATTGAGAATAGGCTGATGGGGCGGTAATTGGCCGGGTTGGACTTGTCCTGCTTTTTGTGTACAGGAAATAGCTGGGCAATTTTGCACATTGACGGGTAGATGCCAATGTTGCAGCTGTACTTGAACAGTTTGATGGGGGAACGGAAGTTCTGGAGCACAGGTATTCAGTACTATTTCAGGAATATTGTCAGGGCCCATAGCCTTTGCAGTATCCCGTGCCTTCAATCGTTTCTTGATATCACGCTGAGTGAATCCAACCCTGACAAGCAGTACTGTATACTCCCCTCCACCTCCAGTCTGAACAATGACTGTTCACCACTTCTCTCTGCTTTCTGTCCCTGAGTCAGTGTCATATCCACACTATCACTGTCACATAAATCCATGTCATGACAAGTCTATGAAATATCCACACTATCACTGTCACATTAATCCATGTCATGACAAGTCTATGAAATATCCACACTATCACTGTCACATTAATCCATGTCATGACAAGTCTATGAAATATCCACACTATCACTGTCACATTAATCCATGTCATGACAAGTCTATGAAATGTCAGTTGATCACAGGCCGTTTGAAAATCTATATACATAAGTGGATATACATGAGTAGGGGCGGAAGATGTTGATAAGGTTCTTAATGAGCACTTTGTATCTCTCTTAACAAAAGAGGGGAACGATGCAGATACTGTGGTTAAGGAGGAGGAATGTGAATTATTGGATGTGATATACATAGGGAGAGAGGAAGTATTAATGGGATTAGCAGCTTTGAAAGTTGATAAATCACCAGGGCCAGATGAAATGTATTCCAGGCTGTCAAAAGAAGTGAGAGAGGAAATAGCAGAGGGTCTGACCATCATTTTCCAATCCTCACTGGATACAGGTGTAGTGCCAGAGGATTGGTGAAGTGTTAACATTGTACCTCTTTAAAAATGGAGCAAGAGATAGACCGAATAATTGCAGGCCAATCAGTGTAACCTCAGTAGTGGGCCAATTATTGGAATGTATTCTGAGAGACAGGATAAACTGTCACTTAGAAAGGCTCAGGTCAATCAAGGACAGTCAGCATGGATTTGATAAGGGAAGATATTGTTTGACCAACTTGATTGAATTTTTCGAAGAAGTCGCAAGGATGATAGATGAGGGTAGTGCAGATGATATGGTCTCCGTGGATTTTGGCAAGGCTTTTGACAAGGTCCCATGTGGCATACTAGGTAAAACAAATAAAGTCCCATGGAATCCAGGGAAATGCAGAAAGCTGGATACAAAATTGGCTCAGTGACAGGAAACAAAGGGTAATTGTTGACGGGTGACTTTCTGACTTGAGGTCTGTTTCCAGTGGCGTTCCACAGGGCTCAGTACTGGGTCCCCTGCTTTTTGTAGTATATATTAACGATTTGAACGTAAATGTAGGGGGCATGATCAAGATGTGTGCAGATGGAACACAGATTGGCCGTGCGGTAGGTAGCGAGGAGGATAGCTAGGCTGCAGGAAAATATTGATGGCAGAAAAGTGACAAATAGAATTCAGCCTGGGTAAGTATGAGACGATGCAATTGAGGAGGTCAAACAAGGCAAAGGGATAGACGATCAATCGGAAAATACTGAGAAGTGTAGAGGAAGTGAGGGACCTTGGAGAGAATGTCCACTGATGTCCTGAATGTAGCAGGTCAGGTCGATAAGGTTGTTAAGAAGGCATATGGAATCCTTTCCTTTATTAGCTGAGGTATAGAATACAAGAGCAGTGAGGTTATGCTGGAACTGTATAAATCATTGGTTGGGCCACAACCTGAGTACTCTGCAGTTCTGGTCACCTAATTACACAAAGGATGGAATTGCGCTGGAGAGGGTACAGAGGAGATTTACAAAGATGTTTGCCAGGACTGGAAAAATGCAGCTATGAAGAAAGATTAGACAGGTTGGGGTTGTTCTACTTGGAACAGAGAAGGCTGAAGGGAGATCTGATTGAAATGGACATAATTTTGTTGGGTCTGGATAGAGTGGAGGTGAAGAGTCTATTCACCTTTGCAGAGAGATCAGTGACTAGGGGGCAGTAACTTAAAGTGCTTGGTAGAAGGATTAGCGGGGAGTTGAGGAGCAACTTGTCCACCCAAAAATACAAAATGGGCTCAGTGGCAAGAAACAAAGGGTAATTGTTATAATAAAAGCAAAATACTGCGGAAGCTGGAAATCTGAAGTAAAAACACGAAATGCTGGAAATACTCAGCAGGTCTGGCAACATCTGTGGAGGGAGAAGCAGAGTTAACGTTTCAGGTCAATGATGAAGGGTCACTGACCTGCAACGTTAACTCTGCTTCTCTCTCCACAGATGCTGCCAAACCTGCTGAGTATTTCCAGCATGTCTTGTTTTTATTAAAGTGTAGTTGTTGACGGATATTTTACTGACCTGAGGACTGTTTACAGTGGCGTTCCACAGGGTTCAGTATTGCGTCCGCTGTTTATAGTGAGAGTCTAGAAATTACTGCCTGAAAGGATAGTTGAAGCAGAATCCCTCCACTCAGTGAAAAGGAATCTGGATGTTCACCTCAAGTGTCATTATCTGCAGGGCTATGGATCAAATGCTGGAAGATGGGATTAGAATAGGTGGATCATTTTTCGGCCGGTGCAGACACAATGGGACAAGTGGCCTCTTTCTGTATCTTAAACTTTCTATGATTATATTACATGAAACAATCGCAGTTACGTCCTCAACGAACTTGATCAAGATTATCAGGAATGATATTTCATTAACCTTTCCGTGCTGCTTGTCATTTATTATCCCGTGTTTTACAAGCAGGATATATTTTTGTGCTGGGTTATGACCTCGAGAAGTTTCCAACCACCAACATGAGATTGATAGTTACAGGGTTTACCCAACCTCTCCTTTTTAAACAGGGTGTAACATTGACAATCCTCCAGACCTCTGGCGTCACTCCCATATCCAAGGAGGACTGAAAGATTCTGTCCAGTGCTTCTGTCATTTCCACCATTCCTTCCCTCAGTAACCCTCACAAAACCCATGCAGACTGGGTAAATGTTCTACTTTATTGTAGTACAAAAAGTGTTGAATTGAAAGGGGTTAACTGAACCAGTTTGTTCAGTGACTGTAATTAATGTCAATCTCCATGGACCCTAATGGTGTCACTGGAGGGTTTCCCTCTTCTATTAATGCAGGACTCCTTTCAATGTGTTTTCCGAAAGTGTTAGCGGGACCATCAGCTCCGGCACTAAAAGGGATCCGTGGCTGCAGAGAGATGGTGAGGAGCGATCAGAATCTGAACAATAGATTGGAATGTTACAGTAATGGATCAGAATCTGAGAACAATAGATTGGAATGTTACAGTAATGGATCAGAATCTGAGAACAATCGATTACAACAAGTGACAGGAGTTTATCCTATTGGTTTGACCGTCTTACTGCGGAATATTATTGGATAACATTAGAACGGCGGATCTATTATGCTCTGAAGATGATTCAATTTATTTACTATCCCATCCTCGCTACTATTGGTGTCCCTGGTAAGTCTCTGTGTCCAACTATTAGTTTCATAAACCATATTTCACTGATTTAGTGTTCTTGCCATTTAAATCGTGAGAAGACTGAAACCATTGTCTTCAGTTTCTGTCACAACTCCATTCCCTGCCCATGATCTGCATCCCCCTCGCTGGCCATTGTCTCAGGCTGAATCAGGAAATTTACAACCGCTGGTATCTACTTAATGCTGAGATGAGTTCATCCCCAAATTCTCTCCATCCCGAGGCCAGCCAATTGTTATGGCCATGTGAGGAGGGGTCAGAGTGGCTCTTCTTTATTTGACCACAACAGTGTTTGTCCTTTATAAACAGTGAATATGCTTCACGTCTCAATGAGTCTTTTACATCTTACCTTTGGTATGATGGTGAAGAAACCGATTGGATAGGTTCTCTTGAGTTTAAACATGAAAGAGGTGAGTTTATTAAACTTAACAAGAGAAACTCGATCTGAATAAAATCATAAAAAAAGGAACACACAGTTATGTACACACTAATACGAGAATCACACACACTCAAATAGATTAGTGAGAAGTAAATTTGTGGTTGGATTTGAGTCCAGAATAAATTTCAAAAATCTCATTCTGTGATGTTGGGCGATTCCGTGGTCTTCCAGCTGAATTTACATTCTTGAAGTCTTTTGCTTGTCGAAGTGCAATATGTGGCTAGTCCACATTGCTCAGGATTTTCTTTGAGGCTTTCTTCCCCTGGTTACTCTGTCTGCAGCAATACATAGGCTTGAGGGGCCCGCAGTCACATGTGGTTTTCAAACTTGTGATGTTAGGTGGAGAGCGAGATGGAGAGAGACAGAGAGAGAGAGGGGTCACAGCCCTTCTGCTTCTGCACAGTTTGAATCATTGGCTTGTCTGTCTTTGTCCAGGGGAAACTCCTAGCTTTCACAGAGATGGACAGAAGGTCTCATGACTGCCTCAGTGTATTCTCTGCACCCTTCTAATGAGATTCAAGGTTAGAAACTTCTATCCCCCCAGGGCTCAGGATACCAGTACTTGGAGGAGATGGCTCTTTCAAAGTCAATGTGTCAGGGTAGTCTTGCATGCCGTGTTAATGAATGTAATCTTAGGTAATTCAATCACTAGAGCAAGCCAATGATATTGGTCCAGGCTCATCAGACATGTGTCTCCTGTTGTAGGCCTTAGAATGTGAAAATGTGTTTCAGATGCCAATTACGGTGGCCATCTTGGCTGCCAGTTTTTTCAAGGTTAACTGTCGGATTTTTTCTATTAAAAGGTTAGTGTAAGTTTCCAATCGATGAATTAAAATTCCTCATTTGGCATGTTGTGTTATCTTAACACCGGCGCAGCACATTGAAAGAAATGTGATAACGGGAACATTTCATTTCAGAACTGTGGGAAGAAAAAGAAAGAAATACACATGCATTCTCAATAATCACTTCTCAAATTCACACATTAATCTTAGAATTATTGCAGCTGACATTGTCTGTTACAGCTGTACTGATTTAACTTTTTTGGCGTATTGTCTGGGATGGTTATGTGTCGGGTTCGACGCTGGACAATGCATCAACGATTGCATTGTTTACCTTTTCTCTCCTCTAATGAAGTTTTAACTACTCAGGTTCCCGCACCTTAACAATCTTTCTCCCTAAACAGACAGTGTGCAATAAATTGTTTTTTTGGACCCTGTGAGGTGTCTGAGATTTCCTCTGGGCCTTTGTTCTTGCTGAGTATGCCTTTGAAATTGTTGTGTTTGATTAGCTTTGGGTTTGGGATCTGATCATTGGGTTCTTCAGTGGGTAGATCCACACTGACCTTACTTTTAGCTTTCTGGTGAGGTACACAAGTGCTGTTTACTTTAGGGTACGTTCCCTTCACTTTTCCCTTTACTATGGGAAGAGTCATTTTTTTATCTACCCTATGTCCTCTGGGACATTACTGCTCGCAGGTCTTTGTCCAGCTTTCGTTGCACTCTGCAGCAGCACTTCGACTAGGTGAGGCATCTCCCTCACCATTGACACGCCTTTTTGGGACCTTTCCTTGTCCTTGCACGTTTCTGTAAATGCTGTTAGCAGCCTTTTTAGGCTGCCTCTTTGACCTGCATTTAAGGAGGAGAGTGGAGGGTCTGATGGATACCACATTTCAGGGTTGGCTATTCGGAGAGTAGGGGATTCCAGTTGGGAATCCTCCTGGCCCTCCTCTAACCTGTCCTCACCGCCCTTTCCAATCCTTCCCTCCTGACTGCCTGACAGATCTGTACTTGGCTGTTCCCTCCACAGCCTTTGCTTTTTGCCTTTGGTCTGGAGTGTCAATTAAATAATGTACCTGACTATTCCTTTTGCCACTCGATATGGACCACTGAACCGGGATTGCAGGGGTTCACCCTGCAGTGGGAATAGCAACAATACATGGTCTCTGTTCTGAAATGTTTTAGCCTTGGCATTTCTGTCTCCTTACCTTTTCATAGCTGCCTGGGTGGTCTTTAGGTGCTCCCACAGCATAGAAATGTAGTCTAACATGGAAGACTCATCCCTGTGTCCCAAAGACCTCTCCTTGATTAGTTTAAGAAGAACCTCTCACCTCGTGTCCATAAACTAATTCGAAGAGACTAAAGCCAGTGCAATCATTGGATAAGTCCCTGGAAACCAACAGGAGAAATCCCATCCCTTTGTCCCAGTCATGGGGTTACTCATAGCAGTATGGCCTGATCATTGTCTTTAGGGTCTGGTGGTACTGCTCCAAAGCCCCTTGTGAATATGGATGGTAGGCTGAGGACTTTATTTATTTACTTATTTTATTTATTTAGAGATACAGCACTGAAACAGGCCCTTCGGCCCACCGAGTCTGTGCCGACCATCAACCACCCATTTATACTAATCCTACATTAATCACATATTCCTACCACATCCCCACCATCCCTCAACTCCCCTCCCACCAACCTATACTATTGGCAATTTATAATGGCCAATTTACCTATCAGCCTGCAAGTCTTTGGCTGTGGGAGGAAACCGGATCACCTGGTGAAAACCCACGCTGTCACAGGGAGAACTTGCAAACTCTTCACAGGCAGTACACATAATCGAACCCAGGTCGCTGGAGCTGTGAGGCTGCGGTCCTCCAGATTACCTATGACCTAATAAAAAAAAATGGACATAAACTGTGTGTCCTGATCCGACTGGATCTCAGATGGCAGCCCATATCGGGTAAAGAATTGGGTTAGCCCCTTCACCACAGCCTTGGCAGGGATAGTTCTTCGGGCGAATGGCCTCTGGGAATCGGGTCACCACATCCATAATGGTGAGAAGATACTGGTATCCCGTTTTGTTTTCAGCAGGTGACCCCACAATCCACCAGCACTCTGCTGAAGGGGTCCCCAAAAGCTGGTATGTGAATTAGGGTGCAGGCTTTATTGCAGGTTGGGGCTTCCCCACCACCTAGCGCATGTGGCTAGTTTTACAAAACGCCACCACATCTTTGTGAATTTGTGGCCAGTCAAAATAGTGTCTTCTGCGGGCTTTGATTTTTCATACACCGAAATGTCCATCCATTAGAAGGTCGTGGGTCATTCTTAATATTTCTTTAAGGGACCTCAGTGGCACCACTATCTGGTGAACCACTGTCCACTCTTCATCCTCTGCTCTGTGAGGAGGTCTCCACTTCCTCATCAGCACCTCATTATTTAAATAGTAACACTCTGCAACTCCCTCTGCTTCAGTTTTGGTTTGGACAGTCTGTGCTATTTTTTAACACTGGGTCGGGTTGTTGAGCCTCAAATAAGGAAGAACTGTTTAACACATTCTTTGCCTCCTCTAACTTCCCAAAGAAAGTTTCAGACAACCGGAATGTAGGGTAATCCGTCTGCAGCGTCAGTTCAGGGGATTGTTTGGCCATGGACCGAGTCACCACACAATCAGGGAGAATGTCAGGGACCTTCTCCTGTAACTACTCTGTCTCCCGGACCTCTTTCGGGCTCTCTAGAACTACTGGGGAAGCTGCCACCTTTTCCCCTGTCAGATTATTACCCAGGAGCAGTTCGACCCATCACCCGGTAAACTAGGTACAATCCCCATGGTAAAGGGTCATGAAACTGGGTCACACTCCAAGTACACCAGATATAAGGGTATGGACATATACTGTCTTCCGATACCATTCACTAACGCTCTAGCATTCACTGCACTTTCTTTTTCCCAGCAGAAGGGATTGGGTGGCCCCTGTATCCTTGAGTATGACTGTTGTTTTACTTGCCTCAATCAAGGGGTATGGGGTCACTTTTCCTTAGGATACAAATTCCTGGTACCTCTCAGGGATTTTGTTTATTTTTCCCACACTCTCTGTGGTGGGTTTACTGGGTCTGACTGCCGCATTTGGAGGCACAGCCTGATCTGTTGTGCTTTCCATCAGGTCCCATTATCCTGCACTGATCTGGTGGTCCCTGATTAATGCTACAGGTTTTTCCATAACTTGCAGCATTCAGCTCGATGGTGATCTGCCTTATTCCAATGGAAACGCACAGGTCTTCTGCCATTACTCCTGCTCTCAGTGCCGTCCTATTTGGCCAGAGGATGGTCCCCTGGGTGTCAAGCTTTTCCTCCTTGCCCAAGGCTGATTGGGCTCCTATCACCCTCCCACCTTTTATTCTCGGGGCTTTGTGGTGACTAGGGAAGGGTTTCCCTTTGGGGTTAAGGCTTTGTGTACAAAGGAAAATTCATCAGCCAGAATTGCAACCTGCCTGGCTCTTTGAACCTTTCGTTCCTCTTTGTGGGTTTTAATGGTAGGGAGAGCGAGTTTTTGAACTCCTTGAGATGGATCACCACTCTAAGGTTCAGATTTGTGGGCTGTAGTTTGAGTGTTTGTATCCACTGGTCAAAAGTAAACACAAAAGCTGACTTTAAATCTTCTATAGCTACCTAAAAATGAAACGTTTGGCGAAGACAAATGTGGGTCCAATACAGGCAGAGTCAGGGGAATTTATAATGGGGAACAGAGAAATGGCAGTGAAGCTAAATGATTACTTTGTGTCTATCTTCATTGAGGAAGATACAAGGAAGTTTCCAGAATTAGAGATCCAAGGGATTAGGGAGAATGAAGACATGAAGGAAATTAATATTAGTAAGAATGTTGTATTGGAGAAATTCATGGGGCTGAAGTTTGATGAGGCCCCAGGATCTGATATTCTGTATTCCAGGGTGTGGGAAGAGATAGCTATGGAGATTGTGGCTGCATTGATGACTATCTTCAAAAATTCTATAGATTCTGGAGCGGTTCCTGCAGATTGGAAGGTAGCAAATGTCACCCCACTATTTAAGAAGGGAGGGAGAGTAAAAACAGGGAATTATAGACCTGCTTTCGTGCATCAGTCGTTGGGAAAATGCTGGGACTGTATTCTAAAGGATGTGATAAATGGACAATTGGATAATAATCTGTTTGGGCATCGTAAACATGGATTTATGAATGAGAAATCATCTTTGACGAACCTGTTGGAGTTTTTATTGAGGATGTTACTAACAAATTTGATAAAGGGGAGTCGGTAGACGTGTTATACTTGAATTTTCAGAAGGCTTTTGATAAAGTACCCCACAGGAGGTTGGTTAGCAACATTAAAGCATATGGGATAGGAGGTAATGTACTGGCATGGATTAAAGATTGGTTAACAGGCAGTAAACAGTGAGTAGGAAGAAACGGTTCATCCTCACTTTGGCAGGCTGTGATTAGTTGTGTACCGCAAGGATCAGTACTTGGGCCCCAGCTGTTAACAATATATGTCAATGATTTGGATTTGGGGACCAAATGTAATATTTCCAAGTTCGCACATGACACAAAACTAGGTGGGAATGTATGTTGTGAGGAAGATGCAAAGCGTCTTCAAGGGGATTTGGACAGACATTGTGACTGGGCAAGAACATGGCAGATGGAATATAATATGAACAGATATGACATTATCCATTTTGGTAGGAGGAACAGAAGTGCAGAGTATTTCTTAATTAGTAAGGGATTAGAAAGTGTAGATGTACAAAGGGAACCATGTGTCAGTAAGTCACTGAAAACTAACATGCAGGTGCAGCAAGCAATTCGGAATGCTAATGTTCTGTTAGCCTTTATCACAAGATGATTTGAGTACAGGAGTAGTGAAGTCTTACTTCATGTGTATAGAACCTTGCTTAGACCACACCTGGAATATTGTGTGCAGTTTCGGTCCCCTTACCTTAGGAAGGATATTATTGCCATAGAGGGAGTGCAATGAAGGTTCACCAGACTTGTTCCCGGGATAGCGAGACTGTTCTATGAAGAGAGAAACTGGGCTTGTATTCTCTAGAGTTTCAAAGAATGTGTCGGGATCTCATTGAAACCCACGAAATAATTAAAGAGATAAACAGCATAAATGCGTGTACGATATTTCCCCTGGTTGCGGAGTCTAGAACTAATGGATACAATTTCAAAATAAGGGGGAAGGTACTTAGGACAGAGATGAGGAGAAATTTCTTGACTCAGAGGTTTCTGAATCTTTGGAATTCTGCATCCCAGACGGATGTGGAATCTCAGTCGGTGATTATTTTTAAACTATAGATTGACAGATTTCTAACTGCAAATGACAAAAAGGGGATTATGGAGATAATGTGTGAAAAAGGCATTGAAGTGGATGATCAGCCATGGTCATATTGAGTGGTGGAGCAGCCTCGATGGGCTGAATGGCCTACTCCTGCTCCTATGTCCCTATGTTCGGAAGCTGCTTACCTCTTTCAAACTCGAGATCACTTCAGTCCGGCTTCTTTCGGAGGGTTTGGAATGTTTGACGGTGCACTTCTGGTACTATCTCATGTACGCCCAGCATTGCATTTTTAGTCATCTCATAATCTGATGAACTTTCATCTGGCAACAGTGAATAAACCTCATGGGATTTTCCTGTTACTTTGTTTTGTCAGAACAGTGTCCAGCTCTCCGCCGGACATTTCAGTTGCTTTGCAAGCTTTTCAAAAGTGACGGAGAATTCTGCCACATCCTCCTCATTGAACTTTGGAATGAACTGGGTGAAAGGGAGGAAGGCAGAAAGTAGGAAACATCTATCGTTGGGAAATTGTTAGAACCCATTATTAAGGAAGTAATAACTGGATATTTAGAAAGTCAAAACGCAATCCATCAGAGTCAGCATGGTTTATGAAGGGTAAATCCTATTTGACGAATTTGCTAGAGTTCTTCGAAGCTGTGACAAGAAAAGTGGAAAATGGGGATCCTGTAGATGTTGTATATCTGGACTTCCAGAAGACATTTGATAAGGTGCTGCACAAAAGGTTAATACACAAGGTAAGATTACATGAGTTCAGGGGCAATTTATTAACTTTGATAGAGGATTGGCTAACCAACAGAAAACAGAGAGTCGGGATAAATGGGTCTTTTTCTGGTTGGCAAGATGTAACGAGTGGGGTACCACAGGGTTTGGTCCTTGTCCCCAGCTATTTACAATATATATTTATGACTTGGATGCAGGGATAGAAAGTACTGTTGCCAAATTTGCAGATGACACTAAAATAGGTGGGATAGTAAGTTGCAATAATTAAATAAGAAATTTACAAATTGATATGGATAGGTTCGGTGAATGATCCAAAATTTGGCAGATGGAGTTTAACGTGGGTAAGTGTAAGGTTATCCATTTTGGTCGGAAGAATAGAAAGGCAAATTATTACCTAACTGGAGAGAAACTTCAGAGTGCTTCGGTGCAGAAGGATCTGGGTGTCCTCGTGCATGAATCGCAGAAAGCTAGATTTCAGGTACAGCAGGTGAAAAGGAAGGCAAATGGAATTTTGGTATTTCTTGCGAAAGGAATAGAATATAAAAGTAGGAAAGTGTTGCTGCAACTGTACAAGGCATTAATGAGACATCACCTGGAGTATTGTGTATAGTTTTAGTCTCCTGACTTGAGGATGGATGTAGTTGCATTGGAGGCAGATCAGAGGAGAGTCACTAGATTGATTCCAGGGATGAGGGGTTTGTCTTCTGAAGAGAGATTGAGCACCTTATGCCTTTACTCTCTAGAGTTTAGAAGAATGAGAGTCGATCTAATTGAGGTAGAGAAGATGATTAAGGGGATTGACAAAGTAGACATAGAGAAGACGTTTCCTCTTGTGGGACAACCTAGAATGAGAGGTCATTGTTTTAGGATAAGGGATAAGGATTTAAAATAGAGATGAAGAGAAATTTCCTCTCTCAAAGGGTCGTGAGTCTGTGGTAGATGCCGGGTCATTGAGTGAATTTAAGGAGGAGATAGACAGATTTTTAATTAGTAATGGGTTGAAGAGTTTTGGAGAACGGGCAGGAAAGTGGAGTTGAGGCCGCGATGAGATCAGCCATGATCATATTGAATGGCAAAGCAGGCTCGAGGGGCTGAATGCCTATTCCTGCTCCTAGTTCTTATGTTATTATGTTCTTATCTGGATCTTTCCAGACAAGAGCGGGTGACGTATCCAGTATCTCTCTCTATGTTGTCCATTCATGTATCTGCTGTGTGACGGAGGCCATCTATGTCGGGTGAGGTAAATTGTACTGTCTGCTCCATCAGCAGGGAGAAGCAGGTGAGAGATCCCGTGGCTTTGTCATGATAGCGGGATTCCTGATGGTCGAGGTGTCTCTGCGGGATCCACATGGCAACGGGGAGAGGTACAGGAAATGATAGAACTCTCACTCCATCAATGTACAGTTGGTGTGCGAGCATGCCCAGTACATCATGTTGGTAAATGTCCACTATCCTGGCAACAGCCACCATACCTTCATTCTGAAGCAGTCAGCCGGTCCCAACACATCGGGCCCCCATGCAGAACCAGAATGTGGCTCATGACCTCTGAACCCTAGACACTCCCCTCCCCCACACAAAACCACCAGGTGAAGCAATGCTTCCGATGTCTGAACCGCTTGGGGGGAGCCCTCCAGTACATACTGGAACAGGTGTCCAAGTTCATGGTGTTCTGCTGCACCCTTCACATCATCACCATCATGTGGACACAAGCATTGGCACCAGGAATCCGCAGGCTACCTCAGTAGGAGGAGGAGGAGGCAGGGAGGATATTTCCTGGATGATTTCAAACCGGACAGGCTGTCGTAGAGACGCTGCTAAGATTCCAGTTCCCATAGGACAACTTCCCTTTCCCACCATGGATCCCCCTCTTCTCCACCATTACATCCATCTGAGATGCCCCATCACAGCGTCCCCGAGGTAAGCATCCTGCAATAAAAACACCAACAAAATGTTTTTCATGATCATCTTTCTCCAACAACACATGCAATTGTACGAACAAAACTGAACTATTCACCCTTGTGTATTCCCTTAGTCCCTGTCTTGTGGGTTCCCCCAACTTGCCAAGTGCTCCTACACAGTGTTTCCCAGTGACTGCAGCATGGCTGGTGGAAGGCTGCTGACTTTCACTGAGAGAGACTGTAGATGCCCTTGCAGGACGTCCTCGAACAACTATGGGCCTTGAGGGCTCGGATTCAGACTGCACCACCTCGACATGGGCAGCAGCTCCAGCAATGTTCACATCTGAGTCCTGTGTATTCTAACTCGTTTGTGACCTCGCCCTCCGGTGATCTGTCACATGAACTATCCTTTTCCCCTGGCCTGGCTGCAGCTCACTCGTGCTCGGTGACTCACCACGTGCAGATTCTGACTCGATACCAGCCTCTAAGGTACACGCACTATAAGTATTTGATCTGGTGGCTGTGAGTGTCAGACCTAGTGATGGGGCTTTGTTGCTCTTTTGCTGCTTTCTTTCTGTCTCCTGAAGCTGCTGTGACTGGGAAGCTGGCAGTATTGGGTTATAATTGGAAAGTATAAAATCAGAAGGGGAGGTTTGGGATGAAGGATTGGGTGTGGAATGGAAAGCAGGAGGTCCATGGTCTCACTATCTCCAGCTTGTACATCAACATTTCTAATGTTTACCAGTTCTGATGAAGGGTCACAGATCTGAAACATTAACTCTGTTTCTCTCTACACCGATGCTGCCAGACCCACTGAGTATTTCCAGCACTTTCTGTTCAGGTACACAGATGTGCCCCATTGACAAACTTATCTCAGCCCTTTTTTTAGCTTAAATTTGCATTTCTGTACATACGCAAATATTCCATTGAGAATGAAATCGTAATTACAATCATACACCTCGAAAATCCTCAGGATGTCCGTCTCCCCAGGTGTGCCTGTTTTTCTTCTCTACCAGGTTATCAATTGACTATTTCCTGTGATATGCTAGTGAGATTGTACTTCTGGCTTTACTTATTCAAAACTCTCTGAAAGAACCGCCCCCCCCCCCCCCCCCACCCACGCTCTTATTGATGAACACACACGTTTGATAGAGTGTAAACTCTTTTTGTTGCCAAATCTCCTACTCATTCATCACTCAACTGAGTTTACAATTTCGCACAAGCCAAGTAAACCAAGCCGATCATCCCGATGTCTGTGTTCTCTCTCCTAACCACTGTGAGGTCTGATCTAGGGTCAGAGATTACCCAAAAGGAGGTCAAAGGGTCACAAGCAGTTTATTGAGGAGTGGCGGTTCAAATACAGCACAAAATCAGAATAAACACAGTAGAGAAACAATCTGTGACATATGAGAAAGTCTTTCTGGCTGTGGATTAGATTTTTTAGAAGCTATTATTAAAGATGTTATAGCAGGGCAGGTAGAAAAATTCAAGGTGATTAGGCAGAGTCAACATGGTTTTGTGAAAGGGAAATTACGTTTAATGAATTAACTGGAGTTATTTGAAGAAGTAACATGTGCTGTGGATAAAGGGGAACTGGTGGATGTACTGTACTAGATTTCCAGAATGCATTTGATAAGGTGTCACATCAAAGGTCATTGCGAAAAATAAAAGCTCATGGTGTAGTGGGTAACACATTGCCATGGATAGACGTTTGGTTAGCTAACAGGAAACAGAGAGCAGGCATAAATGGGTAAATTTCTGATTGGCAGGATGTAACGAGAGGTGTGCCATAGGTATCAGTGCTGGGGCCTCAACTTTTTACAGTTTGTTTAAATGAATTAGATGCAAGGACCGAAGATGTGGTTGTTAAATCTGTTGACGTAACAAAGTTCTGAAGAGGACATAGGAGGCTATAAACGGACATAGATAGATTGAGTGAGAAGGCAAAGATCTGGGAAATGGAGTGGAATGTGGGGAAATGTGAAATTGTCCATATTGGTATTAATAATGAAATTAAACTAAGCATATTATCTGAATGGTGAGAGATTGCAGAACTCTGAGATGCAGGAGTATCTGGGTGTCCTGGTGTATGAATTGCATAAGGTTAGTATGTCGGTTCAGAAAGTAGTTCGGAAAGCTAATATAATGTTATCATTTATTGTGAGTGGAATTGAATACAAAGGTAGGGAGGGCATTGGTGAGACATTATCTGGAATTCTGTGTTCAGTACTGGTCTCCTTATTTAAGGAAACATGTAAATGCGTTGCAAGCAGTTCAGAGAAGGTTTATTAGAATAATATGGGCGGACTGTCTTATGAGGAAAGGCTGCACAGGCTAGGATTATATCAGCTGGAGTTTAGAAGGGTAAGGGGCGACTTGATTGAAACATTTAAGATTCTGAGCGTGGGATAGAGCAAGTGAGGGCGACAGAGAGAGAGAGGGAGAGATAGAGAAAGAGAGAAAGAGAGAGCTGAGCTCATCGGTTTGCTGAAAACCTCATCCATGCCTTTGTTACCTCGGGATTTGACTATTCTAACACACTGCTGGCTTGTTTCCCACATTCTACCCGCTGTAACATTGTGATCATCCAAAACTCTGCTGCCATCTTCTAATTTACACCAAATTCTGTTCACCGAACATCCCTGTGTTCACTGACCGACATTGGCTCTTGGTCCAGTAACACCACTATTTTAATATTCCAACCATGAGACCAAATCCCTCCATGTACTCGTCCTTCTGATTATCCCAATCCCCTGTCCATTTCCAATATTCCTGAAACTTGTTCATCTTAAAGTCTTTTGCTAATTCCCTTTTTAAAGGTGGGTTTATTTCCCTCTGTCTCTATCCCTGATCACACATTTCATCTCTTCATCTTCCACCCTGCAAAATCATATAAAAGGGAGGCAGGAACTCTGTTGCCACTCCTACACCACTGTCACATCTGATCGAGTGTCACAGATTAACAGAAAGGAGGTCGAAGGGTCACAAGCAATTTATTGCAGGGCAACCATTGGAAAAAATCGGAGGGACCGGATTAATCTCCACGTGGAGAGGCAGGGATTAATCAGGAATAGTCAGCATGGCGTTGTCAAGGGGAGTCCGTGTCTAACTAAATTGATTGATTATTTTCGAGGCAGTGACTAGGGGTGTAAAGGAGGGTAAAGCAGTAGTCTATATGGACTTCAGTAAGGCTTTTGATGGGATCCCCCATGGGAGAATTGTTAAGAAGGTAAGAGCCCATGGGATCCAGGGCAATTTGTCAAATTGGATCCAAAATTGGCTTAGTGGCAGGAGGCAGAGGGTGATGGTCAAGGGTTATTTTTGCAAGTGGAAGCCTGTGACCCGTGGTGTACTGCAGGGATCGGTGCTGGGACTCTTGCTGTTTGTAGTGTACATTAATGATTGAGACGTGAATATAGGAGGTCTGATCAGTAAGTTCACAGCTGACAAGAAAATTGGTGGTGTTGTAAATAGTGAGGAGGAAAGCCTTAGATTACAGGATGATACAGATGGGCTGGTAAGATGGGCAGAGGAGTGGCAAATGGAATTTAATCCTGAGAAGTGTGAGGTGATGCATTTTGGGAGGCCGAACAAGGCAAGGAAATATACAATGGATGGTAGGACCCTAGGAAGTACTGAAGGTCAGAGGGACCTAGGTGTACTTGTCCATAGATCATGAAGGCAGCAGCACAGGTAGACAATGCGGTCAGGAAGACGTATGGGACACCTGCCTTTATTAGCCGAGGCATAGAATATAAGAGCAGGGAGGTTATGATGGAGCATAAAACTCCAGTTAGGCTACAACTGGAGGAATGTGTATAGTTCTGGTTGCCGCACTATCGAAAGGATGTGATTGCAATGGAGAGGGTGCAGAATAGATTCACCATGGTGTTGCCTGGGCTGGAGCATTTCAGCTATGAAGAGCGACAGAAAAGGCTCGGGTCGTTTTCCTCAGAGCAGAAAAGGATGAGGGGTGTCATGATTGAGCTATACAAAATAATGAGGGGCATTGATAGGTAGATATGAAGAATCTTTTTTCCCTTAGCGGAGGGTCAATAACCAGGGGGAATAGATTTACGGTAAGGGGCAGGAGGTTTAGAAGGGATTTGAGGAAAATAATTTTCACTAAGAGTGTGGTTCGAATCTGGAAGGCACTGCCTTAAGAGATGGTCCCGGGCAGGAATCCTCACAACATTTCAGAAGTATTTAGATGAGCACCTGAATCGCCATGGCAAACAAGGCTACAGGCCAAGTGCTGTGAATTGGGATTAGAATAGTTCGGTGCTTGATGGCCGGCACAGACACAGTGGGCTGAAGGTCCTGTTTCTGTGCTGTATATCTCTATAATTCTATGCTCTTTGAGGAGTAACAGTTCAAATAGAGCACAACATCAGAAGAGACATAGTACACATAGGACCTGTGGCAGGTGAGAATGGCTTTAAGCTATGGATCAGATGTTAGAAGCTATTATTAAAGACGTTAGAAAGACGTTAAAGCACGTCGAAAAAATCAAGGTGATCAGGGAGAGTCAACATGGTTTTGTGAAAGGGAAATCATGTTTAACCAATATATTGGAGTTCTTTGAAGTAGTAACATGTAGTGTGGATAAAGGGGAACTGGTGGATCTACCGTACTTAGATTTACAGACCACATCAAACGTCATTGTGGAAAATAAAAGCTCATAGTGTAGGGGGTAATATAATTGGCATGGATAGAGGATTGGCTAGCTAACAGGAAACAGAGTAGGCATAAATGGGTTATTTTCTGGTTGGCAAGCTGCAACGAGTGGTGTGCCACCACGATCAGTGCTGGGGCCTCAACTTTTTACAATTGATATAAATGATTTTGATGAATGGACCGAAGGTATGCTTGCGTAATTTGCTAATGACTCCAAGATAGGTAAGAAGGTAAGTTCTCAAGAGGACATAAGAAGGTTACAAAGGGATATAGATAGGTTAAATGAGTGGTCAAAGAACTGGCAAATGGAGTATAATGTGAGAAAAGGTCAAACTGTCCATTTTGGCTGGAGGACCTGACTGTTACCTCGAGACTTAACTATTCCAACACACTCCTGGCTGCTCTCCCACATTCTATTCTCTGTAACCTTGTGGTCATCCAAAACTCTGCTGTCACCTTCTAATTTACACTAAATTCTGTTCACCCAACATCCCTGTGCTCACTGATCTACATTGGCTCTTGGTCCAGTAACACCTCAAGTTTAATATTCTCACTCGTATGATCAATTCCCTCATGTCCTCACCCCTCTGATTATCCCAATCCCCTTTTCATTTCCAATATTCCTGAAGCTTGTTCATCGTAAAGTATTTTTCTAATTCCCTTTTTGAAGTGAGTTTATTTCCCTCTGTCTCTATCCCTGACCACAAATTTCATCTCTCCAGCTCCACTGGTGCTGTGGAAGTTTGGATCCATAAAATGGTGTGAGCTGTACTGCCAGTCACATCTAGTACATTGTACAGGACACCCAGGCTGGCCGGGGTGATAACGTGGGTGTAACATGTGTGCGTCTGCAGTGTGAGGAAGGTCTGAATATGGTGTCAATCAGCCATTCCGGCAGCTTTGATGTACGATTTTGAAACTTGGTCTTTGCATGTCCACTGACCGTCTGTGTCAGTCACTCTCAGCTGAACATACATTCAGCAGCACGAGGAACCCCCTCTAGTGTTATTTAAATAGACCGGGTATCCATCTTACAGGTGTAGGGCTTTTTACTGACTTCTGCCATTGGAAAGTTAGTGGAGGTGCTGTGGATGGTTTTCTGGAGATTGTGTTGTGAGCTGCTGCAGACATTCGGGGAGGACAGAGGATTTGTTGACCCAGCTCTGGACAAGTTATAGGGATTGTAGTTACAGTGTCTCTGGGTCTGTAACATGACCAACAAATGGAGCAGAGGCTGCAGAGAGGGGAAGCTGTGCAAAGAGGGCGGAGGAGGGGGCTCTGCCCTACCCACCCCGGGTTTTCCAAGAGCAAAAAGAGCAGTGATCCGAATAACGAGCCCTGGAAAACACCACTGTATCCTCCCATCGAGTCTGAACAACAACCTTTCAGCACTTCTCTCTGTTTACTGTTCCTTAGCCAATGTTATATCCACACTGTCACTGTCCCTTTAATCCATAGGGTTCAGTTTTCCTAACCTGTCTATTGAATGTGATTTGATCAAACACCTTTTGAAAGTCTATCTATATAACTTCAATCACACCACCCTCATCAACCCTCTCCATTGTGTTATCAAAGAACTCCATCAAGTTTACCTCACCACCACATCTCTCCACTGTTGTTAAATTATCAGACTGCTTATCCAACACCCAGTACTGGATGAGCAGAAACTTCCTCCAATTAAATATTGGGAAGACTGAAGCCCTTGTTTTCACTCCCCACTCCAACTCTGTTCCCTTGCTATTGATTGAATCCCTCTCCCTGTATCAGTCTGAGATTCATACAGTTTGTTTGCAGCCTTAGTATCACATTTGATCGCAAAATGAGCTCCAAGCTCCAGAATACCCTCCTTACACCTCTCCGCCTCTCCATCCCGCCACCTCTCCACCCTTTCCTCTTTTCAGACACCCATCAAAACCTGCATCTTTGACCACGCTTTTGGTCCTCTGACCTAATAATTTCTTATATCTCTCGCAGTCATGTTTTGTTTTATGAGGAAGCAACATGGGATGTTTTATTACATTAAAGACACTATATAAAATAAGTTGTTGTTGTCGTTTGCCATACATGATTTTGAATTCGCATTTGCGTGCTGCTTCTCAAATTGTATCCCTTTTATGAGTAAGGAATACTTATATCCTGCTTGTGACCTTTAGAAATTTCCAACCACCGACATTAGACTGACTGGTCATTAATACAGGTTTTACCCCATCTCTCCTTTTTTAAACAGGGAGTAACATTTACAACCCTCCAGTTCTCTGTTATCACTCCCATATCCAAGGACGATTGAAAGATTCTGTCCAGGGCCTCTGTTATTTCCACATTTCCTTTCCTCAGTAGCCTCATGCATCCCATACAGACCAGGTAAATGTTCTACTTCTTTGAGGTACAAAAAGTGTTTGGATGGAAAGTGGTTAACAGAACCTGTTTGTTCAGTGACTGTAGTTAATGTCAGTCTCCATGGACCCTAATTGTGTCACTGGAGGTTTTCCATCTTCTATTAATAAGGGATTCCTTTCAATGTTTAATACCATTGTGCCAGTCGATCGTCAGCTTCACCACTTACAGGCATCAGCTGCACCAGAGAGATGGAGAGGATAGATCGGAACCTGAGAACAATAGATTGGAATGTTGCAACAATGGGTCAGAATCTGAGAACAGTGGATTGGAATGTTACAAAAGTGGGCAGAGGATTATCATGGCCTCTTTACATGCTTTCTACGTATGATTCGCTGTCTTTAACATCCCGGATCTATTACGCACTGTTGATTATACAACACATTTACTATCCCAACCTTGCTATTGTTGGTGTCCCTGGTAAGTTTGTCAATACAGCTATTAATATTATAAACCATATTTAACTGCAATAATGTTCCTGGAATTTACTCTGCCCTCCTTACTGCTGTTGTTAGTCCTGGTGAATCTCTGTCTCCAGCTATTAGCTCCACAACCATTGCTAATAGTATTATAGTTCTTGTAATTTATTCTCATCTTTCCTGCTGTTACTGCCCTGGTAAGTCTTCATTTCCACAAATACGGTCTGTAAACCCTGGTTCACTGAAATACTGTTCAAGTAATTTTTTTTTCTCTGAAGCCCGAAACCAGTGTTATTGGTCTCCATCAGAAATCCTGTCCCCGATCTGTGAACGACATACTCCAAGTCCAATGGCTGAGACTGAACCAGACTGTTTGCAACCTCTGTGTTCTATTTAAACCTGAGCTGTGTTCATCTCCATATTCTCTCCTTCACAAACCCTACCTACTACCACCTCTGTAATATCACCCATCTCCACCTCTGCCTCAGCCCATCTGCTGCACTAACCCTCATCTGTGCCTTTGCATAGTGTCAGTGGGAGTATCACATCACTCCCAGCACTAATAGGGATCAGCGGCTCTGGAGAGAGGAAGAGGATAGATTAGAATCAGAGAACAATAGATTGGAATGTTACAACAATGGGCAGGAATTTCATCTGGGAGTTTAACTTTCTTTCTGCAGATTATGATCAGTTCCCATTAAACAGTCTGATCTATTCCGCACTGAGGAATATTCAATACATTTACTACCCCTTCCTGACTATTATTGGTGTCCCTAGTAAGTCTCTGTATCTAACTATTAATTCGATAAACCATGTTTAACTGCATTCCCATTCTTGTCATTTCCTCTGCCCTCCTTGCTGCTGTTGTTATTCCTGGCAAATATATGTCTCCAGGTATTAGCTCTATAAACCATTGCCAAGTGCATTAGAGTGCCTGTAATTTACTCTCCCATCTTTGCTGCTGTTGCTGTCCCTGGAAAGTCTGTATTTCCCGCTATGACATCTGTAAAATTTGTTTCACTTAAATAATGTTCTTACTATTTAAATTTGGGAAGAGTGGAGTTTTCATTGGTCTCCATAAGAAATTCCATCCACTATCCATGAACCATGATCTCCTCATTGCCAAATATCTGAGGCTGAACCAGACAGTTTGCAATCTCTGTGTTCTATTTAAATCTGAGCTGAGTTCATCTCCATATTCTCACCAACCCTGCCTACTACCACCTCTGTACTAACACATGTCTCCACCTCTGCCTCAGCCTATCTGCTGCATAAACATTCATCTGTGCCTTTGTTAAATACACACTTGACTATTCCAATTCTATTCTGGTCACCCTCCCAGTTATAAACCTGAATAAACCACAGTCCATCCAGAACTACGCTGCCTGTATTCTAACTCACACCAAATCCCGATCACCCATCACCCCTATGCTCACTGATCTACATTAGCTCCCGGTCTGGCAGCACCTTAATTTTAATATTCTCATTATTGTGGTTGAATCTCTCCATGGCCTCACCCCTCCAATTAGTCCCATTTCCCTGTCCATATCCCATATTCCTACAACTCTTTTGCCTGAAAGTCTTTTCTTCAATTCATTTTTAAAAGTAACTTTTTGAAAAGACACTGTTCGAAAATTAGGGGTCGCCCTTTTCAGACAGAGATGAGGAGACTTTTCTTTTCCTCAGATGATTGTGTGATTTTGGAAATCTCTGCCATAGAAGGTGGTGGAGGGGGGGGGGGAAGGGTGTCATTGTATATTTTTAACGCAGAGGTCGATCGATTTTTGTTCGGCAAGAGAATCCAAGTTTATCGGGGGCAGATGGGGGTGCGGAATTCGAAACGCAAACAGATCAGCCATGATTTTATTAGATGGTGGAGCAGGCTTGACGGGCTGAATGGCCTGCTTCTGCCCCTAATTCATATGATCCTATAGTCGTTCTCTCTGTTTATCTACTCTGGTAATGATTTTCAGCTCTACAGCGCCACTGGGCCTAACGCCAGGTAAGTTTGGATCCATAAAATAATACGAGCTGCGCTGCCAGCCACTTCAAGTGTCCCATACTGGAGAGGGCTCGAGCCCCCGTTCACCAAGCATGTGATGGTAGCGTGAGGAGGGGTCTTTATATATCTTCTATCAGCCATTCCAGCAGCTGTGATGTACGACTTTGAAAGTTGGAATGTCCACGGAATGCCTGTGCTAGTCACTCTCAGCTGAACATCCATTCAGCAGCACGAGGAAGCCCTTCTAGTGTTATTTAAAAAGGACCAGGCATCCAACTTACAGGTGAGGGGTTTTTGACTTACCTCTGCTATTGTAAAGTTAGTGGAGGTGCTGTGGATGGTTCTCTGGAGGTTGTGTTGTGAGCTGCTGCCGACATTCAGGGAGGACAGAGGATTTGGTGACGCAAATTTGGACAAGGTATGGGGACTGTAGTTATACTGTCTCTGGGTCTGTAACAAATGGAGCAGAGGCTGCATAGAGGGGGAGCTCTGTAAAGAGGGAGGAAGAGGGGTCTCTGCCCGACGCACCTCCGGTTTTCCAAGAACACTTTTGCTACCTACACCTAACCCAGGAGCAGTGTGTGTGGTGACTCTGATTCAATAAGGAGGTGGTCACAGAGCTGTGTCACCTCCTGTAACACGACCTGGAGCCTCACACCAGGGTGAGGACGGAGCGGTCAGTGGCTGTTAAGGTCACAGTTTCATTGAACTTCTATGTATCTGGATCTTTCCAGGCAGGAGCAGGAGAAGTATCCAACATCGAGTCACAGAGACTGATAGAGCCATTTACGACATAGAAGGAGGCCATTCATCCCATCATGTACATGCTGGCTCTCCATGGAGCAATCCATTCAGTCCCACTCGCCTGCTCATTCCCTGTAGCAAATTTATTTCATTCAGGTCCCCACCAGCTTTCATTTGAAATCACTGATTGTCTCTGCTTCCAACACACTTGTGGGCAGTGAGTTCCAGATCATTAACACACGCTGCATAAAGAAAAATGTTCTTCCTCATATTCCCCCTGCATCTCTTGTCAAAAACTTTCAATCCGTGCTCCTAGTCCTTCTTCCTCAGTTAATGGGAACATTTTTTAATTGTCTAAATTATCCAGACCTGTCATAATCTTGTAATCTAACCTTGGAACTAAAATCCACCATCCCTGGAACCATTCTGTTAAATCTCTTCAGCACCATTTCAAAGACCTTCACAATCTTTCTGAAGTGTGATGACCAGAATTGGACAAACTAGTCCAGCTGAGACCTAACCAGAGATTTTTAAACATTCATCATAACTTCTCTGCTTTTGAACTCAATACCTCTCATTATGAAATCCAAGATTATATGTGTTTTACTAACCAATCTCTCAATATGTCCTGCCACCTTTAAAGATGGATACACATGCACCCACAGGTCTCTCTGTTCCTGCACACTGTTTAGAACTGTGTTATTAAGTACGTATTGCCTTCCTATCCTCTCTGTCAAAATGCCTCACCTCACACTTGTCTCACACTTTCATCTGCCACTTGTCTGCTCAATCTACTTAGTATCTATGTCCTGTCGCAGGTGGTTCTGAACATACTCACTGTTTGTCACAGCTCCAAGTTTGGTATCAGAGGCGGATTTTGAAATTCTACTCTGTATTCCAAGATCCAAGTCATTTATATACAGCAAAAGTAAACAGTGGCCTGAGCACTGACCCTGGGGGAACACTCACTGTCTAACATCTTCCAGTCTGAAAAACTGTCATTTACTATGACACACTGTTTTCTCTATGTAAACCTTTGTTTTTCGTCCAATTGGACGCTGACCCTCCCATTCCATGAGACTCAATGTTGGTTATTAACCTTTTTTGTGGTATTTTATCAAACACATTCTTCAAACCAATCTAGACAACATCCATCACATTCCCTTCATCAACCTTCTCTGTTACATCATCAAAAGTGCAATTAAATTAGTCAAGCATGACTTTCCTTTTTAAATCTATGCCGGCTATCCTGAATTAAATCAAACCTCTCAACATGCCTGCTGTTTTATCCCTGATTATTGTTCTAAAACTTTTCCGACCACTGATGTTGGACTAACTGGCCTGTAGCTGTGAGGACTGTGTGTTGTCCATTGATGCATCCGCTAGGTGAAAGAGGCCATCTATGTTGGGTGAAGTTAATACATCATTTTCTCCCTCAGCGGGGAGAAGCAGGATAAGAGGTCCCGTGGCTTTGTCAGGAGAGCCACATTCCTGATGGTCGAGTTGTCTCTACGGTGTCCCCATGTCAACGGGGAGAGGTACAGGAACTGACTAAAATCTCACTCCATTAATGTACAGTTGGTGTGTGAGCATGCCCAGTACATCATGTTGGTGAATGTCCCACAGTGTCCCCGTGGTCACCATCCTGCAATAAAAAACACCAACAATAATCTTTTCATTATCATCTTTATCCAACAGCACATCCAATTATAAAAACAAAACTGAACTATTCACCCTTGTGTATTCCCTTAGTGCCTGTCTTGTGGGTTCCCTCGACTTGCCTAGTGCTCCGATACAGTGTTTATCCAGTGACTGCAGCATGGCTGGTGGAAGGCTGCTGACTTTCACTGGGGAGACTGCAGATGGCCTTGCAGGATGTCCCCGAGCAGCTCTGTGACTTGAGGACTTGGAATCGGACTGCACCACCTCGACATGGGCAGCAGCAGCCTGGGCTGGCTGATGGGTAACAGCAAGGACACTGGTGGAGTGACAGTGAATGGAGAACAAATACTGTCATCCTGAGAGAGGACAACAGGTTCCTGCTCCACGGAGACACTGTCATTCCCAGGGAGCGACACCTCAGCAATCCTAGTAATCTACTGGATCACAGATTGCTGGACTGCTGTGAGAGCCAGCAAACCCATTTGAACACTGAGATCCACAGCCATGATGACAGCAGTCTGATCCTGCATGGCAGCAAACATGGATCTCATGACCTCTGTCTGAGCATCCACTGCAGCACTGAGACGTCATATAATTCTGGTCTCTTGAATATCCCGAGTTTAATTACTCTACCATTGGCGGCCTTGCCTTTAGCTGCCGAGGCCCTAAGCTCTTCAAGAGAAGAGCAGAACTTCTTCAAGGTAGGCATTCCTCGAAGAGAAGTGACAGTGAATTAAATACTAAAATGAAAGCAAAATACTGCGGCTGCTGGAACTCTGCAATGAGAACAGAAATTGTCAGAAATAGTCAGCAGGTCTGGCACCATCTGTGGAGAGAGAAACAGAGTTAACGTTTCAGCTCTGCCTTACATACCTCGTGTTTTACAAGAGAAAAAAGAGCAGTGGTGCAAATACCGAGCCCTCGGGAACACCACTGACTACTGTCATTGAGTCTGAACATCAACCTTTCACCACTTCTCTCTGTTTGCTGTTCCTTAGTCAATCTTATAGCCACACTGTCACTGTCCCTTTAATCCATGGGGTTCAGTTTTCCTAACCATTCATAAGAACTGGTAAAGGTTAGAAATGTAACAATCTGTCATTTAAACTCTCCCCTCTTCGTCCCATCACAATCCTTCCTTCGTGTTCTTCTTCCCCCTTCCCCTCTTTCACTTGCTCAAAGACTGTTACATTTCGAACGTTTACCTGTTCAATTGACTATTTCCTATCATATGCCAATGACATTGCATTTCTGGCATTACTTATTCAGAACTCTCTAACAATTCCGCTCCACTCGTCCCGCCCCGCCCCGCCCCGCAACTCTTAGTGATGACACGCACACGGTTGATCGAGTGTAAACTCTCTCTGTCTCCAAATCCATTTTGGCAGGAATATTAAAAACCAAGAATGTTATCTGAATGGTGATGGATTGAAGAAATCTGAGATGCAGAGGGATATGCGTATCCTGGTGCATGAATTGTATAAGGTTAGTCTGCAGGTTCAGCAAGTAATTAGGAAAGCTAATGGAATATTATCATTTATTGTGAGCGGAATAGGACACAAAATTAGGGTGTTTATATTTCAGTTATACAGAGACCTCATCTGGAGTACTGTGTACAGTATTGGTCTCCTTATTTAAGAAAGAATGTAAATGGGTTGGAAGCAGTTCAGAGAAGTTTTACTGGACTAATACCTGGAATGGGCGGGTTAACTTATGTTGAAAAGTTGGCCAGGCTCCTCTTATATCAGCTGGAGTTTACAAAAGTAAGAGGCGACAGGATTGAAGAATATAAGACTCTGAGTGTGGGACAGAGCAAGTGAGGGAGACAGAGAGAGAAACAGAGAGAGAGAGAGAGCTCAGTGCATCTGCTGCTGAAACCCTCATCCATGTCTATGTTACCTCAAGACTTGACTATTCTAACACACTCCTGGCTGCTCTCCCACATTCTACTATCTGTAACCTTCTCATCATCCAAAACTCTGCTGCCATCTTCTAATTTACATTAAATTTTGTTCACCCAACATCCCTGTGCTCACTGACCTACATTGGCTCTTGGTCCAGTAACATCTCAATTTTAATATTCTCACTCATGTGATCAAATCCCTCATGTCCTCACCCCTCTAATTATCCCAATCCCCTGTCCATTACCAATATTCCTGAAACTTGTTCATCTTAAAGTCTTTTTCTAATCCCCTTTTTAAAGTGAGTTTATTTCCCTCCGTCTCTCTCATTGACCACACATTCCATCTCTCCAGCTCCACTGGTGCTGTGGAAGTTTAGATCCATAAAATGGTATGAGCTGCACTGCCGGTCACATCCAGCACATTGTGCAGGACACCCAGGATGGCCGGGGCGATAGCGTGTGTGCAACGTGTGTGTGTCTTTATGTGAGGAAGGGACTGAATATGGTCTCAATCACCCACTCCAGCAGCTGTGATGTACATCTTTGAAACTTGGTCTTTGCATGTCCACTGACCGCCTGTGTTAGTCACTCTCAGCTGAACATACATTCAGGAGCACGAAGAATCCCCTCCAGTGTTATTTAAAGGACGAGGCATCCAACCTACAGGTGAGGGGCTTTTAACTTACTTCTGCCATTATAAAGTTAGTCGAGGTGCTCTGGATGTTTTCTGGAGGTTGTGTTGTGAGCTGCTGCAGACATTCAGGGTCGACGGAGGATTTAGTGACCCAACTCTGGACGAGGTATGGGGACTGTAGTTCGTGTCTCTGTGTCTGTAACATGACCAACAAATGGAGCAGAGGCTGCAGAGAGGGGAAGCTCTGTAAAGAGCGAGGAGGAGAGGGCTCTGCCTTACATACCTCGAGTTTTCCAAGAGAAAAAAGAGCAGTGGTCCTAATATTGAGCCCAGGGGAACACCACTGTATACTCCTATTGAGTCTGAACAACAATCTTTCACCACTTCTCTCTGTTTACTGTTCCTTAGTCAATATTATATCCACACTGTCACTGTCCCTTTAATCCATAGGGTTCAGTTTCCTAACCTGTCTATTGAATGTCACTTAATGAAACACCTTTTGAAAGTCCATATATATAACTTCAATCACATCACCCTCATCAACCCTCTCCATTGTTTTATCAAAGAACTCCATCATGTTAACCTCACCACCACCTCTCTCCACTCCTCCACTGTTGTTAAATTATCAGACTGATTATCCGACATCCAGTACTGGATGAGCAGAAATTTCCTCCAATTAAATATTGGGAAGACTGATGCCATTGTTTTCACACCCCACGTCAACTCTGTTCCTTTGCTATTGATCCCATCCCTCTCCCTGGTAACAGTTTGAGATTCAGACAGTATGTTTACAACCTTGGTGTCACATTTGACCACAAAATGAGCTTGAACCTCATTTCAGGATATCATTACAACCGCCTATTTCCACCTCAGTATCATCGCCCGACTTCACCTCTGTCTCAGCCCATCTGCTGCTGAAACCTCATTGATGCATTCGTCACCTCTAGATGTGATTATTCCAACTCACTCCTGGCTGATCTCCAACATTCTACTCTCTGTAAACTTGAGGTCATCCAAAACTCTGCTGCCCATGCCTTAGCTCACACCAAGTCCCGTTCATCTATCACTGACCGACATTAGCTCCCAGTCAAGCAGTGTCTTGATTTTAAAATTGTCATCCTCGTTTTCAGATGCCGCCATGGTCTCTCCCCCACCCCACCCCCATATATCTGTAACTCCTCCACCTCCACAACCCACTGCGATACATGTGCTCCTCTAATTTCAGCCTTTTGTGCAGCCCTGATTTTAATCCCTACACCACTGGCGTCCGGGCTTTCAGCTGCCTAGGCCCAAAGTTCTGGAATATCCTCACTGCACAGTTTCTTTTTTCATTCTTTCATGCGATGTGGGTGTCACTGACAAGACCAGCATTTGTTGCCCATCCCCAATTGCCCTTGATAACTGAGTGGTTTGCTGGACATTTCAGAAGTCAGTTTAGAGTCAACCACATTGTTGTGGGTCTGGAGTCACATGGAGGCCAGACCGTATAAGGATGGCAGATTTCCATTGCAAAAGTACATCAATAATCCAGGCTGTTTTTTTTAACGATGATCAATGATAGTTTCATGGAACCATTGCTGAGAATAGCTTTCAAATGCAGATTTGTATTAATCAATTGAATTTTATAACTTATTGAAATTTAAATTGCACCAGTTGCCACGGTGGGGTTTGAACCCATGTCCTCAGAGAATCAGCCTGATCCTCGGTATTACAATTTTGGTAATATTACCACGACGCTACGGTCACCATCTTTCCGTCTCGCTTTCCTCTTTTCAAGTACTCCTTAAAACCTATCTCTTTCTTCAAGCTGTTGGCAATCTGATCTAATATCTCCTGTTGTGTCTCAGTGTCATACTTTGCTTCATAATGATCCTGTGAAGTACTTTGGGATGTTTTATAACATTAAAAGCACTATATAAATATAAGTTGTTGTTGAGCTTTGCCAGACATGCTTTGTCATTACCATATCCCTACTGCTGTCTATTTATTATTCCATTTTTTCAAAGCAATGAATATATTTGTCCTGGGTTATGAAATTTCCCCATCAGTGACTTTAAACTGTCTGGTCAATAAATACAGTTTCTACCCCATCTCCCCTATTTTTCAAATAGGGTGTAACATTTACAACCCTCCAGCACTCTGTCACAACTCCTATATACAAGGAGGATTGAAAGATTCTGTCCAGTGCCTCCGCTATTCCCACCTTTCCTTCCCTCAGCATCTCTCAAACATCCCATCCAGACCGGATAAATGTTCTACTTTATTGTGGTACAAACAGTGCTGGACTGAAAGGGGTTAACTGAGCCTGTTTGTTCAGTGACTGGAATTAATGTCAGTCTCCACGGACCCTAATTGTTTCACTGGAGGGTTTCCATCTTCTATTAATATGGGAGTCATTTCAATGTATTATCACATAGTGTCAACAGGAGCATCAAACCCGGCAGTAAGAGGGACCAACAGCTCCAGACAGAGGGAGAGGATAGATCAGAATCTGAGAACAATAGATTGGAATGTTACAAAAATGGGTCAGAATCTGAGAACAATAGATTGGAATGTTATAACAATGGGTCAGAATCTGAAAACAATAGATTGGAATGTTACAACAATGGGTCAGAATCTGAAAACAATAGATGGGAATGTTACAACAATGGACAGGAGTTTCATCTGGCAATTTGACGATCTTTCCACATATTATGACTGGTACTCATTAGACGATAGGATCTTTTTAGCTCTTCAGGTTATTCAATATATTTACTATCCCATCCTCGCTATTATTGGTGTTCCTGGTAAGACTCTTTATCCAGCTATTAATTCTATAAACCGTGTTTAACTGAATTACTGCCCCTGTCATTTTCTCATCCTCTTTGCTGTTGTTGTTACTCCTGGTGAGTCTTTGATAAAGGCTGTAAACTCTACGAAGCATTGCTAATTTTGTTACTGGTCGTGTAATTTTCTCTCTTGGCGTTGCTTGTGTTTATGTTCCTGGTAAGACCCTGTATAGAGCTATCAGATTGTTGCTGTGCCTAATCTGCACTTCCTCTTGAAGAATTCACAGAATCGGACTGGTGGAAGGTATATCAATGTTTATTCACACATTAAATCGTCAGGTACAAGCACTCACTAGTTGCATGTTATACTACCCCAAGACACGAGGTGATCAGTCTCGGAATGGCAGCTGCCCTTCTATTCTCTGAGTCCATGACTCAGGGAATTTTCTTGAGTGTTCTTCCTCGGGGTTCTCGTGCTGTCACCATTTTCAGCCATTGTCTACTGTGAGTCTAATCATACCTCATGCCAATAGAAACTCCTTTATCTGGTTTGTGCAGGGACACTGTCTGGTAGAATCTCTCTCTTGTTTCAGCCTGCCTTTATGTATGGTCTACAATTCCTTGACCATCTGTTTGCTGTGCTCCTTCTAACCAGCCCCTCTATGTTTCAAAACGTTGTGTATTGTTGTGTGACGAGCCTCATTGTTTCAATTACGTTTTTATGTGTTTTTCCTGAGTCGATACCCGCCACCACACCCCCCCCCCCCCCCACCCCCCGTCCCCCTCTGATCATGCAGGGCTATGCCCAATGGATCACACTCTCATGTCTCTTCGGTCGTACACTTCTGCAATTATAATTTCATTGTTAACGCAAGATCATAAGCAGTGTAATGTTAAAGAAAGCACAATGTTAACATCGTTGTTACATAATTAATCACTTGTGCGAGCATAACGCAGTCGCAATTTAACTTTTAGAATACATTTGTCATTCATTAATTCATTTTAAGTATCTACCAATAGTTATACAACTACCCTCGTGTTACATTATTAATTGTCAATATTTTAATGGAGCAACTTCGAATACTGATTGCCTTTAAGGTAACTGTCCAACCTGTGTTCATACATCCTCTCACATTCCTTAATCAATTTCTTAAGTTTCCAAATTAAGTATGTCACATATATCACCATGACACCCGAAACGACTGTCAGGACATGGGAGATATTTCTAAACCAGGGTGTATCTTCACGTTTGACCCCAAGTTCCATAAGTCCTCCCACCAGGTAGAATCATTTATCTCATCAATCTGAACTTGTATCATCTTCCACTGTTGTTCCAGATTGTAGTACAATACATCAGTGGTTTCTCGTGCTGCCTCTCTTGACCCAAACGTATGGGCAATGGCTGAATAGTATATTCATGTTCCCGAAGGTAATTTATCAAGTCGTCCTTAATACTTTCTGTAACAATTATCGTTTCTGTCTTTCTTTTATGTGTGCCGACCAACTCCGTCTTCTCGACTCTAGTTGGTATTTGTGGGTTGACAAGCGACGTACTGTTGGTTAAGCAATATCTCACCTTTGCCTTATAGGCCACATGGGTTAACCTGATCATGCCTTCCTAGTTTCCATGGTGCAATTTACAGTGGTATTAAATGCACATTTTGATTCTGCTGTTTTATATGTATGTATACATACATGTTTTCCTACTCGGGAAAACTGTTACACACGTACATACTGTCAGAATGTATATCAACCAGGGGCGAAACATGTGGTTGTGTCACCACAACGTGACTGCAGCTAGTTCGGCATGCTGCACACTTAAACTCGCCAGTAACTGTAAGGCAATGTCTTTAATAGGTTTTCCATTATGATCCTGTATATGTAATCCGCACATTGCCTGCCTAATCCCATCCTCCACTGCAGATGAACCGTCAACAAAAATGTTGAGTGCTGGTTTGATTTCTGTTTTCTTCCTTTGTACACCCCCGCCCCGCACTGATTTTGACACAAAATGTCCCTTGACGGCCTTTTCTGTCAAAACCTGACACTCATGGGGTTCAGCCTGGTAGATTAAATTGTATGCCAAGCATGTCAAAGTATTTTCCTTTTTTACTGAAATATATCTACCTTGCAAGAGAAAGGCCCACCGAGCAATGTGATTCTGACTAACATTATCGTCCTTCAGTCATCCATCCACTAACAACTGGAAGGGTGTGTGTTCAGTTAGGATAGTAACAGGGCTGAGGCTGACAATATAGCACTACCGTCCTTCAGTCATCCATCCAGTAACAACTGGAAGGGTGCGTGTTCAGTTAGGATAGTAACAAGGCTGAGGCTGACAATATAACATTACCGTCCTTCAGTCATCCATCCAGTAACAACTGAAAGGGTGTGTGTTCAGTTCGGATAGTAACAAGGCTGCGGCTGACAATATAACATTACCGTCCTTCAAACCTCCATCCAGTAACAACTGGAAGGGTGTGTGTTCAGTTAGGATAGTAACAGGGCTGAGGCTGACAATATAACATTACCGTCCTTCAACCATCCATCCAGTAACAACTGGAAGGGTGTGTGTTCAGTTAGGATAGTAACAGGGCTGAGGCTGACAATATAACATTACCGTCCTTCAACCGTCCATCTAGGAACAACTGGAAGTGTGTGTGTTCAGTTAGGATAGTAACAGGGCTGAGGCTGACAATATAGCATTACCGTCCTTCAACCGTCCATCCAGTAACAACTGGAAGGGTGTGTGTTCAGTTAGGATAGTAACGGGGCTGAGGCTGACAATATAACATTACCGTCCTTCAGTCATCCATCCAGTAACAACTGGAAGTGTGTGTGTTCAGTTAGGATACTAACGAGGCTGAGGCTGACAATGTAACATTACCGTCCTTCAACCGTCCATCCAGTAACAACTGGAAGGGTGTGAGTTGAGTTAGGATAGTAACAGGGCTGAGGCTGACAATATAACATTACCGTCCTTCAACCGTCCATCCAGTCACAACTGGAAGGGTGTGAGTTGAGTTAGGACAGTAACAGGGCTGAGGCTGACAATATAGCATTACCGTCCTTCAGTCATCCATCCAGTAACAACTGGAAGGGTGTGTGTTCAGTTAGGATAGTAACGGGGCTGAGGCTGACAATATAACATTACCGTCCTTCAGTCATCCATCCTGTAACAACTGGAAGGGTGTGTGTTCAGTTTGCATAGTAACAGGGCTGAGGCTGACAATATAACATTACCGTCCTTCAACCGTCCATCCAGTAACAACTGGAAGGGTGTGTGTTCAGTTTGGATAGTAACAGGGCTGAGGCTGACAATATAACATTACCGTCCTTCAACCATCCATCCAGTAACAACTGGAAGGGTGTGTGTTCAGTTCGGATAGTAACAAGGCTGAGGCTGACAATATAACATTACCGTCCTTCAAACCTCCATCCAGTAACAACTGGAAGGGTGTGTGTTCAGTTAGGATAGTAACAGGGCTGAGGCTGACAATATAACATTACCGTCCTTCAACCATCCATCCAGTAACAACTGGAAGGGTGTGTGTTCATTTAGGATAGTAACGGGGCTGAGGCTGACAATATAGCATTACCGTCCTTCAGTCATCCATCCAGTAACAACTGAAAGGGTGTGTGTTCAATTAGGATGGTAACAAGGCTGAGTCAGACAATATAACATTACCGTCCTTCAACCGTCCATCTAGGAACAACTGGAAGGGTGTGTGTTCAGTTAGGATAGTAACAGGGCTGAGGCTGACAATATAACATGAACGTCCTTCAACCGTCCATCTGGGAACAACTGGAAGGGTGTGTGTTCAGTTAGGATGATAACAGGGCTGAGGCTGACAATATAGTATTACCGTCCTTCAACCGTCCATCCAGTAACAACTGGAAGGGTGTGTGTTCAGTTAGGATAGTAACGGGGCTGAGGCTGACAATATAACATTACCGTCCTTCAGTCATCCATCCAGTAACAACTGGAAGGGTGTGTGTTCAGTTAGGATACTAACGAGGCTGAGGCTGACAATATAACATTACCGTCCTTCAACCGTCCATCCAGTAACAACTGGAAGGGTGTGAGTTGAGTTAGGATAGTAACAGGGCTGAGGCTGACAATATAACATTACCGTCCTTCAACCGTCCATCCAGTCACAACTGGAAGGGTGTGAGTTGAGTTAGGACAGTAACAGGGCTGAAGCTGACAATATAGCATTACCGTCCTTCAATCATCCATCCAGGAACAACTGGAAGGGTGTGTGTTCAGCTGGATAGTAACGGGGCTGAGGCTGACAATATAACATTACCGTCCTTCAGTCATCCATCCTGTAACAACTGGAAGGGTGTGTGTTCAGTTTGCATAGTAACAGGGCTGAGGCTGACAATATAACATTACCGTCCTTCAACCGTCCATCCAGTAACAACTGGAAGGGTGTGTGTTCAGTTAGGATAGTAACAAGGATGAGGCTGACAATATAACATTACCGTCCTTCAGACGACCATCCACTAACAACTGGAAGGGTGTGTGTTCAGTTAGGATAGTAACGGGGCTGAGGCTGACAATATAACATTACCGTCCTTCAACCATCCATCCAGTAACAACTGGAAGGGTGTGTGTTCAGTTTGGATAGTAACAGGGCTGAGGCTGACAATATAACATTACCGTCCTTCAGTCATCCATCCAGTAACAACTGGAAGGGTGTGTGTTCAGTTAGGATAGTAGCAGGGCTGAGGCTGACAATATAAGATTACCGTCCTTCAGTCATCCATCCAGTAACAACTGGAAGGGTGTGTGTTCAGTTAGGATAGTAACGGGGCTGAGGCTAACAATATAACATTACCGTCCTTCAACCGTCCATCCAGTAACAACTGGAAGGGTGTGTGTTCAGTTAGGATAGTAACGGGGCTGAGGCTGACAATATAACATTACCGTCCTTCAGACTTCCATCCAGTAACAACTGGAAGGGTGTGTGTTCAGTTAGGATAGTAACAGGGCTGAGGCTGACAATATAACATTACCGTCCTTCAACCGTCCATCCAGTAACAACTGGAAGGGTGTGTGTTCAGTTAGGATAGTAACGGGGCTGAGGCTGACAATATAACATTACCGTCCTTCAGACGTCCATCCAGTAACAACTGGAAGGGTGTGTGTTCAGTTAGGATAGTAACGGGGCTGAGGCTGACAATATAACATTACCGTCCTTCAACCGTCCATCCAGTAACAACTGGAAGGGTGTGTGTTCAGTTAGGATAGTAACGGGGCTGAGGCTGACAATATAACATTACCGTCCTTCAACTGTCCATCCAGTAACAACTGGAAGGGTGTGTGTTCAGTTAGGATAGTAACAGGGCTGAGGCTGACAATATAACATTACCGTCCTTCAACCGTCCATCCAGTAACAACTGGAAGGGTGTGTGTTCAGTTAGGATAGTAACAGGGCTGAGGCTGACAATATAACATTACCGTCCTTCAACCATCCATCCAGTAACAACTGGAAGGGTGTGTGTTCAGTTAGGATAGTAACAGGGCTGAGGCTGACAATATAACATTACCGTCCTTCAGTCATCCATCCAGTAACAACTGGAAGGGTGTGTGTTCAGTTAGGATAGTAACAGGGCTGAGGCTGACAATATAACATTACCGTCCTTCAACCATCCATCCAGTAACAACTGGAAGGGTGTGTGTTCAGTTAGGATAGTAACGGGGCTGAGGCTGACAATATAACATTACCGTCCTTCAACTGTCCATCCAGTAACAACTGGAAGGGTGTGTGTTCAGTTAGGATATTAACAGGGCTGAGGCTGACAATATAACATTACCGTCCTTCAACCGTCTATCCAGTAACAACTGGAAGGGTGTGTGTTCAGTTCGGGTAGTAACGGGGCTGAGGCTGACAATATAACATTACCGTCCTTCAGACATCCATCCAGTAACAACTGGAAGGGTGTGTGTTCAGTTAAGATAGTAACGGGGCTGAGGCTGACAATATAACATTACCGTCCTTCAGTCATCCATCCAGTAACAACTGGAAGGGTGTGTGTTCAGTTAGGATAGTAACGGGGCTGAGGCTGACAATATAACATTACCGTCCTTCAGTCATCCATCCAGTAACAACTGGAAGGGTGTGTGTTCAGTTAAGATAGTAACGGGGCTGAGGCTGACAATATAACATTACCGTCCTTCAGTCATCCATCCAGTAACAACTGGAAGGGTGTGTGTTCAATTAGGATAGTTAAAGGGCTGAGGCTGACAATATAACATTACCGTCCTTCAACCGTCCATCCAGTAACAACTGGAAGGGTGTGTGTTCAGTTAGGATAGTAACAAGGCTGAGGCTGACAATATAACATTACCGTCCTTCAGTCATCCATCCAGTAACAACTGGAAGGGTGTGTGTTCAGTTTGGATAGTAACAGGGCTGAGGCTGAGAATATAACATTACCGTCCTTCAACCGTCCATCCAGTAACAACTGGAAGGGTGTGTATTCAGTTAGGGTAGTAACGGGGCTGAGGCTGACAATATAACATTACCGTCCTTCAGTCATCCATCCAGTAACAACTGGAAGGGTGTGTGTTCACTTAAGACAGTAACGGGGCTGAGGCTGACAATATAACATTACCGTCCTTCAGTCATCCATGCAGTAACAACTGGAAGGGTGTGTGTTCAGTTAGGATAGTAACGGGGCTGAGGCTGACAATACAACATTACCTTCCTTCAGTCATCCATCCAGTAAAAACTGGAAGGGTGTGTTTTCAGTTAGGATGGTAACAAGGCTGAGTCAGACAATATAACATTACCGTCCTTCAACCGTCCATCTAGGAACAACTGGAAGGGTGTGTGTTCAGTTAGGATAGTAACAGGGCTGAGGCTGACAATATAACATGAACGTCCTTCAACCGTCCATCTGGGAACAACTGGAAGGGTGTGTGTTCAGTTAGGATGATAACAGGGCTGAGGCTGACAATATAGTATTACCGTCCTTCAACCGTCCATCCAGTAACAACTGGAAGGGTGTGTGTTCAGTTAGGATAGTAACGGGGCTGAGGCTGACAATATAACATTACCGTCCTTCAGTCATCCATCCAGTAACAACTGGAAGGGTGTGTGTTCAGTTAGGATACTAACGAGGCTGAGGCTGACAATATAACATTACCGTCCTTCAACCGTCCATCCAGTAACAACTGGAAGGGTGTGAGTTGAGTTAGGATAGTAACAGGGCTGAGGCTGACAATATAACATTACCGTCCTTCAACCGTCCATCCAGTCACAACTGGAAGGGTGTGAGTTGAGTTAGGACAGTAACAGGGCTGAAGCTGACAATATAGCATTACCGTCCTTCAATCATCCATCCAGGAACAACTGGAAGGGTGTGTGTTCAGCTGGATAGTAACGGGGCTGAGGCTGACAATATAACATTACCGTCCTTCAGTCATCCATCCTGTAACAACTGGAAGGGTGTGTGTTCAGTTTGCATAGTAACAGGGCTGAGGCTGACAATATAACATTACCGTCCTTCAACCGTCCATCCAGTAACAACTGGAAGGGTGTGTGTTCAGTTAGGATAGTAACAAGGATGAGGCTGACAATATAACATTACCGTCCTTCAGACGACCATCCACTAACAACTGGAAGGGTGTGTGTTCAGTTAGGATAGTAACGGGGCTGAGGCTGACAATATAACATTACCGTCCTTCAACCATCCATCCAGTAACAACTGGAAGGGTGTGTGTTCAGTTTGGATAGTAACAGGGCTGAGGCTGACAATATAACATTACCGTCCTTCAGTCATCCATCCAGTAACAACTGGAAGGGTGTGTGTTCAGTTAGGATAGTAGCAGGGCTGAGGCTGACAATATAAGATTACCGTCCTTCAGTCATCCATCCAGTAACAACTGGAAGGGTGTGTGTTCAGTTAGGATAGTAACGGGGCTGAGGCTAACAATATAACATTACCGTCCTTCAACCGTCCATCCAGTAACAACTGGAAGGGTGTGTGTTCAGTTAGGATAGTAACGGGGCTGAGGCTGACAATATAACATTACCGTCCTTCAGACTTCCATCCAGTAACAACTGGAAGGGTGTGTGTTCAGTTAGGATAGTAACAGGGCTGAGGCTGACAATATAACATTACCGTCCTTCAACCGTCCATCCAGTAACAACTGGAAGGGTGTGTGTTCAGTTAGGATAGTAACGGGGCTGAGGCTGACAATATAACATTACCGTCCTTCAGACGTCCATCCAGTAACAACTGGAAGGGTGTGTGTTCAGTTAGGATAGTAACGGGGCTGAGGCTGACAATATAACATTACCGTCCTTCAACCGTCCATCCAGTAACAACTGGAAGGGTGTGTGTTCAGTTAGGATAGTAACGGGGCTGAGGCTGACAATATAACATTACCGTCCTTCAACTGTCCATCCAGTAACAACTGGAAGGGTGTGTGTTCAGTTAGGATAGTAACAGGGCTGAGGCTGACAATATAACATTACCGTCCTTCAACCGTCCATCCAGTAACAACTGGAAGGGTGTGTGTTCAGTTAGGATAGTAACAGGGCTGAGGCTGACAATATAACATTACCGTCCTTCAACCATCCATCCAGTAACAACTGGAAGGGTGTGTGTTCAGTTAGGATAGTAACAGGGCTGAGGCTGACAATATAACATTACCGTCCTTCAGTCATCCATCCAGTAACAACTGGAAGGGTGTGTGTTCAGTTAGGATAGTAACAGGGCTGAGGCTGACAATATAACATTACCGTCCTTCAACCATCCATCCAGTAACAACTGGAAGGGTGTGTGTTCAGTTAGGATAGTAACGGGGCTGAGGCTGACAATATAACATTACCGTCCTTCAACTGTCCATCCAGTAACAACTGGAAGGGTGTGTGTTCAGTTAGGATATTAACAGGGCTGAGGCTGACAATATAACATTACCGTCCTTCAACCGTCTATCCAGTAACAACTGGAAGGGTGTGTGTTCAGTTCGGGTAGTAACGGGGCTGAGGCTGACAATATAACATTACCGTCCTTCAGACATCCATCCAGTAACAACTGGAAGGGTGTGTGTTCAGTTAAGATAGTAACGGGGCTGAGGCTGACAATATAACATTACCGTCCTTCAGTCATCCATCCAGTAACAACTGGAAGGGTGTGTGTTCAGTTAGGATAGTAACGGGGCTGAGGCTGACAATATAACATTACCGTCCTTCAGTCATCCATCCAGTAACAACTGGAAGGGTGTGTGTTCAGTTAAGATAGTAACGGGGCTGAGGCTGACAATATAACATTACCGTCCTTCAGTCATCCATCCAGTAACAACTGGAAGGGTGTGTGTTCAATTAGGATAGTTAAAGGGCTGAGGCTGACAATATAACATTACCGTCCTTCAACCGTCCATCCAGTAACAACTGGAAGGGTGTGTGTTCAGTTAGGATAGTAACAAGGCTGAGGCTGACAATATAACATTACCGTCCTTCAGTCATCCATCCAGTAACAACTGGAAGGGTGTGTGTTCAGTTTGGATAGTAACAGGGCTGAGGCTGAGAATATAACATTACCGTCCTTCAACCGTCCATCCAGTAACAACTGGAAGGGTGTGTATTCAGTTAGGGTAGTAACGGGGCTGAGGCTGACAATATAACATTACCGTCCTTCAGTCATCCATCCAGTAACAACTGGAAGGGTGTGTGTTCACTTAAGACAGTAACGGGGCTGAGGCTGACAATATAACATTACCGTCCTTCAGTCATCCATGCAGTAACAACTGGAAGGGTGTGTGTTCAGTTAGGATAGTAACGGGGCTGAGGCTGACAATACAACATTACCTTCCTTCAGTCATCCATCCAGTAAAAACTGGAAGGGTGTGTTTTCAGTTAGGATAGTAACAAGGCTGAGGCTGACAATATAACATGACCGTCCTTCAACCGTCCATCCAGTAACAACTGGAAGGGTGTGTGTTCAGTTTGGATAGTAACGGGGCTGAGGCTGACAATATAACATTACCGTCCTTCAGCCGTCCATCCAGTAACAACTGGAAGGGTGTGTGTTCAGTTAGGATAGTAACGGGGCTGAGGCTGTCAATATAACATTACCGTCCTTCAGTCATCCATCCAGTAACAACTGGAAGGGTGTGTGTTCAGTTAAGATAGTAACGGGGCTGAGGCTGACAATATAACATTACCGTCCTTCAGTCATCCATCCAGTAACAACTGGAAGGGTGTGTGTTCAGTTAGGATAGTAACGGGGCTGAGGCTGACAATATAACATTACTGTCCTTCAACCGTCCATCCAGTAACAACTGGAAGGGTGTGTGTTCAGTTAGGATAGTAACGGGGCTGAGGCTGACAATACAACATTACCGTCCTTCAGTCATCCATCCAGTAACAACTGGAAGGGTGTGTGTTCAGTTAGGATAGTAACAGGGCTGAGGCTGACAATAGAAGTAACATTTTGAATCACCCAGAAGACGGCCAGCAAATCTTTTTCACACATTGTGAAGACCCTTTCTACTGACGTTAACAAGTGAGATGCGCATTCCACTCGGCAGAATCGGCCATGTTTCTTCTGAAGGACTACCGCTCATAAGGTGGTATCTGTGGTAGCGACATCGAGGGCAAAGGGTAGAGGTTGGTCCGGCACCTGTAACACCGGATCTATGTCCAACCACTGGTGGAATGTTGACGGACTATCATGTAATCCCTGGCGGAGACACATCCAGGTGTACAGTTGTCCGGGAATGTAAACACAAATTTATATTGACACTCTTGTGCCAGCGAGAGTCTGGATAAAACTCCATCTGCCATTTCTCCGCCCCAGTCTCCAACCGATCCATATCCTGCTGTATCCTCTGACAATCCTCATTATTATCCGCAACTCCACCAAGCTTTGTGTTGTCCACAAACTTACTAATCAGACCAGCTACATTTTCCTCCAAATCATTTATATCTACCACAAACAGCAAAGGTCCCAGCACTGATCCCTGCGGAACACCGCTATTTACAGCCCTCCATTCAGAAAAGCGCCCTTCCACTGATACCCTCTGTCTTCTATGACCGAGCCAGTTCTGTATCCATCTTGCCAGCTCACCTCTGATCCCGTGTGGCTTCACCTTTTGCACCAGTCTGCCATGAGGGACCTTGTCAAAGGCTTTACTGAAGTCCATATGGACAACATCCACTGCCCTTCCTTTATCAATCATCTTCGTCACTTCCTCAAAAATTCAATCAAGTTAGTGAGACACGACTTCCCCCTCACAAAACCATGCTGCCTCTGGCTACTAATAAGTTCAGTTGTTGCCAAATGGAAGTAAATCCTGCCCCGAAGAATCCTCTCTAATAATTTCCCTGCCACTGACCAAAGGCTCACCGGCCTGTAATTTCCTGGATTATCCTTGCTATCCTTCTTAAACAAAGGAACAGCATTTGCTATTCTCCAGTCCTCTGGGACCTCACCTATCGTCAATGAGGATGCAAAGATTTCTGTCAAGGCCCCAGCAATTTCTTCCCTTGCCTCCCTCAGTATTCTGCGTTAGTTCCCATCAGGCCCTGGGGACTTGTTTACCTTACTGCTTTGCAAGAAGCCCGACACCTCCTCCTCTGTTCCCACGAACTTCAGAACTCTGTGGAGAACCAGAATGTAGCTCCTCGGAGAGAATCACTACCCTGTCTTTACATGGCTCATGATTCACCCCCAAGGAATTCAAACCCCACCATCCATCGCCAACCAACCAGGATACTTCCAGAAGATTTCCTGGATGCCTTCCACCCGGACAGGCTGCCGGCGAATGCCTGCTAAGATTCCGGTTACCATAGGACAACTTCACATTCCCACCACGGATTCCCCATTCTCCACCATTGCCCCCATCTGAGATGCCCCATCACAGCATCCGCTTGGTCACCATCCTGCAATAAAAACCTGTTCATTAACATCTTTATCCAACAACACATCCAATTATGCAAACACAACGCAACTATTCACCCTTGTGGATTCCCTTAGTGACTGTCTTGTGGGTTCCCTCGACTTTGCTAGGGATCCGACACAGTGTTTCCCCAGTGTCTGCAGCATGGCTGATGGAAGGCTGCTGACTTTCACTGGGGAGACTGCATATGGCCTTGCAGGGCGTCCTCGAGCAGCACAGGGCTTTGAGGGCTCGGATTCGGACTGCACCACCTCGACATGGGCAGCAGCAGCCTGGGCTGGCTGATGGGTAACAGCAAGGACACTGGTGGAGTGACAGTGAAGGGAGAACAAATACTGTCATCCTGAGAGAGGACAGCAGGTTCATGCTCCACGGAGACACTGTCACTGCCACGGGGCGACACCTCAGCAATCCTAGTAATCTACTGGATCACAGATTACTGCTGGACTGCTGTGAGAGCCTGCAAAATCCTTTGAACACTGAGATCCACAGCCATGATCTCAGCAGTCTGATCCTGCATGGCAGCAAACAATCTGAGTCTGAGTTTGCACTGCAGCACTGAGACGTTGGGTGTCTGCCATCTGTGCTGCAGTGGAAGCTGAGACAATGGTCACCAACAATTGTATCACAGCTGGGTCCGCTAGTGCTGTCATGGAGTTAGTGACCACTTCCATCGGGGAAAGAATGTGCTTCAAACTCTGTGCAATGTCCTGTGCCATGTTGGAGTCGGACTCCTCCATGTTCTTTGACAGTGACAACAGACTGTCAATGGACAAAGTATCTCACTGTACATGTCGAACAGCATTCTTCTGTCTGCTGTTCCAGCAATGTTCACATCTGTGTCCTGTGTATTATAACTCGTTTGTGACCTCGCCCTCCGGTGATCTGACACATGAACTATCCTTTCCCCCTGGCCTGGCTGCAGCTCACTCGTGCTCGGTGACTCACCACGTGCAGATTCCGACTCTATACCAACCTCTAAAGCGAACGTATTTGATCTGGTGACTGTGAGTTTCAGACCAAGTGATGGGGCTTCACCATCAGTGCTGTGCTGCTTCTCTCTCTCTCTGTCACCTGGAGCTGCTGTGACTGGGAAGCTGGCAGTTTTGGGTTATCATTGGAATGTATAAAATCAGAAGGGGAGGGTTGTGGTGAGGGATTGGGAATGGGATGGAAAGCAGGAGTTCCATGGTCCCACTATCTGCAGCTTGTACATCTTCCCAGACAGTAGGATGAGGGGGAGGTGGGAGTTAAGAAGGAACATAAGGCAGCAACATAACATCATCCTGAATGCTCTCAGTGATGCCGGATGCCACGGGCTCTGTCACAGACGCTCCCATGATGTGGAGAATCATCTCCTCCCTCAGGCTCAGGGGATGAAGGTATGCCTGGTCCCCACCGGATCACTGCTGCTCCATGTGGTTATGAGCCACCTTGTCCTGTAAGAGAGAGGGCAGAATGTCACTTATTGTGTAGCACTGTGTTTGGGTGATGTGCCTGCCATAGCTGAATAGCTGGAGTCATGTGGAGGCAGGGAGAGGTGGATGTGAGGCTTGTTTCAGTGGAAGTTATGTGAGGGTGAGATGGAGTATGTAAATGTTAGGTGTGGGTCCTGAGTGTTAGGGACAGCTGATGGGTGAGTGATGGGGGTGTGGTTCATTGAGCAGTGTGAGAGGTTACTGGTGTTGAGGGCAGGAGATGTCATGTGGAGATGAATTCACTGCAATTGACCACCCGTGTGAGTTCATTTAACTTCTTCTGGCTCTTCTGCCAGGTCCTCGGGGCCAGACTTCTTGCACTGACCTCCCTGGCCACCTGCTCCTATTCACTTCGAAGTGCATTTCTTGAGGGTCTGCACCCCACCCCATGGGAACATGGCCTGTCTGCTCCTGTCACCCTCCATGACTAAGGCCTCCAGCACCACATCCGTGAACCGCAGAACCCTCTCTCTGCCCTAGTACTCCATTTACCTTGTCTCTAATTGCGGCATTTCACAATCAGCAGCAGCCTCCTGTGATTCAGTGCAACCTCCCTTTAAGAGGAACAAACTGTCTTTAAGAGCTGAATCCTGGATGAAACACGAGCCAGCCTCACACAACCTTAGGGCCAAGCAGACAGACAGCACCGCGTGTCACCCCAGGCGGTACATAGAATTTGTGGAAATGAGAAGGCAGCAAGAAGTTTGTGTGTCACCTGCCTCAACATGAATAGGCAAGGGCAGATCACGAATTACAATCCCTGCACCCGAAAAGCGAAGCAAACCCGATTTTCTCGCTATATCTATCTTCCTTTCCCACTTACGCATGTCCTCACTCGCTCTTTACACTCTCTGTCTGTTTCTCATAGTATCAGAGACTGATGCAGTACAAAAGGAGGCTATTCGGCCCATTGTTTCAGTGCTGTCTCTTGGAATGAGCTACTTAATGAATTCCACCACCAACACCTCCCCCCCCCCCTCAACTTTCCGCAGTCTCCTTTTTTTCCTATTCAATTATTTGCTGAATTCTCTTTTGAAAGATATTATTGAATCTGCTTCCACCATGTTTTCAGGCAGTGAATCCCACATCCCAACAACTCACTGTGTAAGAAAATTCTCCTCATTTCACCTCTGGTTCTTTGTCAATTACCTTCAATCTATGTCTTCTTAATACTGAACTTCCTGACATTGGAAACAGTTTCACATTAATTGCCCTATCAAAACCCTTCATGATTTTGAATTCTCTATTACATCTCCTCTTACCCTTCACTGCTCTAAAGAGAACAATCCCAGCTTTTCCAATCTCTCCACGTAACTGAATTCCCAGATCCCTGGTACCATTCTAGTAAATCATCTCTGTATCTTCACTAAGTCCTTGACTTAGATCCTTATCAAAGTGTGGTGACCAGAATTGGACATAATTCTCCAGCTGGGACCGAACCAATGATGTACAAACATCAGCATTTCCTCATGAGTTTTATTACTCTGTGCCTCTCTCTCTGACACCAAGGACACTACATGTTACCTTCAAAGATCTGTGTGTGTACGCCGCAGGTCTCTCTAATCCTGCACCCGCTTTATAATGGTACCATTTATTTTATATTGTTTCTCCTCATACTTCCTACCATAATGTCTCACTTCACACTTCACTGTGTTAAATTACATCTGCCATGTTCCTGCCCATTTTACCAGTCAGTCTCTGTCCTCCTGAAGTTTGTTACTATCCTTCTCACTGTTTATTAACATTTCTGAGTTTCCACCCATCACAAAACCTTGACATTATCCCCTCTGTACACAAGCACATCGTATTAACATACTGCAACAGTGATCCCAACAGTGACCCTCGGGATAATAAAAGCAAAATACTGAGGATGATGGAAATCTGAAATAAGTAAAAGGAATTCTGGAAATACACAGCAGGTCTGAGAGCATCTGTGGAGAGAGAAGTAGAGTTAATGTTTCAGGTCAGTGACCCTTCTTCAGAACAGGGGAACGCCACAGTGTACTTCCCTCCAGACTGAACAATAAATATTCTCCACTACTCTCTGCTTTCTGCTTCGCATCTCGATCAGATCTGCATTTACATTTCCCTGCTCTAAGTTGAACCATCCCAGCTACATAACTGTAATCCCTCATCCCTGGAAAAATTCCAGTGAAACTCTTTTATCCCCTCTCCAATGGGCTCATGTCCTTCCTAAAATGTGGTTCCCTGGATTGGACACAATGCTCCAGGAGGAGCCGATCTAGTCTTTTCTATCGGTGTAACATAACATCCTGACTATTCGACACTGTGTCTCTATTAATAACACCTCGGAATGTATTTTCTTTGTTAATTGTTTGTTAACCTGTCCAGCTCACTTCAAAAATTGCACACAAACACCCACTTCACCTTCTGAAAGGCTATTAGGGGTGGATGATAACTGCTGGCCCAGCCAGCGACACCCACAACCCATGAATAAATAATAATATAAAATCTTTCCACAATGTATAACTTCACACATCTGCCAGGCCAATTAAATATTCGGAAAACTAAAGCCAGTGTTTTCAAACCCCACATCAAACATTTCTTAGCTACAGACTCCATCCCTCTCCTTGGCAACTGTCTGAGACTAAAGCAAAGTGTTTGCAACCTGGTGTCATAGTTGCTCCTGCGATGAGCTTCCTACAAAATATTCATGCTATCAATAAAACTGCCTATTTCCACTCCCTTCACATAGGACGACTTCATCCCTGTCTCAGCTCCTCTGCTGATGAAACACTCCCCCTTGCCTGTGTTACCTGTAGACTTGAGTATTCCATCACACTCCTGGCTGGTCTCCCACATTCTACCCGCCATAAACTTGAGGTGATGAAAAACACTGCTGCCCATGTCCTAACTCACACCAAGTCCTGTTCACCCATCACCCCCTGAACTCACTGACCGACATTGGATCCTGGTCAGCAACACATCAATTTAAAAACTCTCAGCCTTCTTTTCAAATGCTTCAACAGAGTTGCTTGCTCGGCCTTTACAGAGGGCAGTTCAGAGTCAATAACATTGCTGTGAGTCTAGAGTCATATGTGGGCTAGACCAGGAAAGGACGGCAGATTTCTTTCCCGAAAGGACATTAGTGAATCAGATGGTGTTTAACAAAAAACGATGATAGTTTCATGGCTCCATGACTGAGACTAGCTTTCTATTCGAGATTTTAACACACTCCTGGCTTGTCTCACACATTCTACTCTCTGTAAACTTGAGGTCATCCAAACTCTGCTGCTCTTGTGTAAACTCACACCAAGTCCCGTTCCCCGATCACTGACATACATCGGCTGCCAGTTAAGCAATGTCTTGATTTTAAAATTCTCAACCGTGTTTGCAACTCCCTCGATGTCCTCACCCCTCCTTATCTATGTAATATTCACCAGCCCCACAACCCTCCAAGATATCTGCACTCCTCCAATCCTGGTCTCTTGTGTATGCTTGATTTTCATCATTGCTCCACTGCCAACCAGGTCTTCAGCTGCCTAGACCCAAAGCTCTGGAATTCCCTAACTACACCTCTTTTATTTTATTCGTGTGTGGGATATGTGCATCGCTGGCAAGGCCAGCATTTGTTCCCATCCCTAATTGCCCTTGACAAATGTGTGACTTGCTAGGACATTTCACAAGGCAGTTAAGAGTTAACCACACTGTTGAGGGTCTGGAGTCACATGGAGGCCAGATCACGTAAGGGCAGCAGATTTCCTTCCCGAAAGGACATGAGCAAATCATATCGGTTTTTACAACAATCGATGATAGATTCATGGCACCATGACTGAGACTAAATTTCATTTCCAGATTTTTATTAATGAATTGAAATTATTAATTGATTGAATTTTAATTCCCACCAACTGCCATGTGGGAATTGAACCCATGGTATTAGCCTGAACCTCTGGTTTTCTAGTTCAGTGACATTACCGCTATACCACTGACACTGCCTCTCTGCCTCACTTTCCTCCCTTAAGACACTACTTAATACCTCCTGCTTTGACCAAGAAATGTAAGTTGTTGTTGTTGGGCTTTGCCAGATATGATTTGACATTACCATATCCCTGCTGCCGTCCATTTATTGTCCCGTGTTTTTTTCCAAGCAACAAATGTTTTTGTCCTGGGCTGTGAAGTCTAGAAATTTCCGACCAGCGACGTCAGACTGACGGGTCAGTAATTACACCGTTTGCTCCATCTCTCCTTTTTTAAACCGAGTGTAACATTTACAACCCTCCCATCTCTGGCATCAAGCCCATATCCAAAATGGATTGGAACATTCTGTCACTACCTCTGCTATTTTCAACATTCCTTCCCTCAGCATCCCCCACACATCCCATTCAGATAGGGTAAATGGTCTACTTTATTGTGGCACAAGAAGAGTTGGATTGAAAGGGGTTAACTGAACCTGTTTGTTCAGTGATTGTAATTAATGTCAGTCATCATGGACCCTAATTGTGTCGCTGGAGGGTTTCCCTCTTCTATTAATACAGGACTCCTTTCAGTGTGTTATCCCATAGTGTCAACAACAGCATCATTCCGGCGCTATCAAGGATCAGCAGCCCCAGCGAGAGAGAGGATAGACCAGAATCTGAGAATAATAGATTGGAATGTTACAACAATGGGTCAGAATCTGAGAACAATAGATTGGAATGTTACAACAATGGGTCAGAATCTGAGAACAATAGATTGGAATGTTACAACAATGGGTCAGAACATGAGAAAAATAGCTTGGGATGTTACTACAATGGGAAGCAGGAGTTTCTCCTATTGGTTTGGCCTAGTTACTGCAGATTATTTTTGGATAACATTAGATGATCGGATCTATTATGCGCTGAAGATGATTCCAACGATTTATTATCCTATCCTCGCTATTATTGGTGTCCCTGGTGAGTCTCTGTATCCAACGTTTAGAATTATAAACATATTTTGCAGATTTAATGTTCTTGTCATGTCAATCTTGGGAAGTCTGAAGCCATTGTCTTCAGTCACTGCCACAAACTCCATTCTCTATCCACTGTCTTCATTCCTCTCGCTGCCCAATGTCTGGGGCTGAAACAGACTGTTTGCGACCTCTGCATCCAGTTGACACTGAGCTGAGTTCATCTCCATATTCTCTCCATCACCAACCCTGCCTATCACCACCTCTGTAAATTGTCCCGTCTCCACCTCTGCCTCAGCCCATCTACCGCATAAACCCTCATCTGTGCCTTTGTTAAATCCACACTTGACTATTACAATTCTATCCTGGTCACCTTCCAATTCTATCCTGGTCACCCTCCCAGTTATTAACCTCCATAAACCACGGCCCATCCAGAAATCTGCTGCCTGTGTTCTAACTCACACCAAATCCCGATCACCCATCACCCCTGTGCTCACTGATCGACATTGTCTTCCGGTCTGGCAACACCTTAATTTTAATATTCTCATTCTTGTCTTTGAATCTCTCCATGGCCTCACCACTCCAATTAGCCCTATTCCACTCTCGATTTCACATATTCTTGTAAATCTTATGCCTTTGAAACTTTTTTAAATTCCCTTTTGAAAGTGAATTTCTTTCCCCTCCCTAGCACCTCCGGCTGTGATTTTTACATTAAGGTGCCACTGGTGCCAATGTAACAAAAACCTGGATCTATAAAAACGATGTGAATGGAACCGCCAACCACTTCTAGTGTGGCCAGCACAGTCCCCCATTCTGTGTAGGGATCTAGCCTGGGTGTACTGTGCATTTGCTGTTAGTCTGAGGAGGGGTTTGGAGTAACGTCAATGTTCCTTTCTTGCAGCTAATATGTACGTCTTTGAAACTGGGTCCGTGCGTGTCCACTGATCGCGTGTGTTAGTCACTCACAACTAAGCATACATTCAGCAACACCAGGTATCCCCTCTAGTATTTTTAAAAGGACCAGGCTTCCTGGTCCTGAATATTGAGGGATATTTGACATTCAAGAAGAATAGGAAGCTAGGTAAATGTGGAGGGGTGGCACTGTTAATGAAGGATGGTGTTGGGGCATTAGTTCGAGATGACCTTGGTTCAGGAGATCAAAATGTAGAATCCATTTGGGTGGAGGTGAGGAATACCAGGAGAAAGAAATCCCTAGCAGGTGTGGTCTACAGACCTCCTAACAGTAATCACAATGTAGGACATCGTATACAAGAAGAAATATTGTTTACTTGTGATAGATGTACGGCAATAATCATGGGTGATTTTAATCTACATATAAACTGGAAAAATCAGATTGGGAACAGTAGCCCGGATGAAGAGTTCATAGAATGCTTTCGAGGTAGTTTCTTGGAGCAGCACGTTCTGGAAACAACCAGAGATAAGGTTATATTACACTTCGTATAATGTAATGTGACAGGATAAATTAATGACCTCAGAGTAAAGGCACCTCTAGGTAGCAGCGACCACATTATGACTGAATTTTACATCCAGTTTGAAAGAGAGAAGAGTGGATCTAAGATCAGTATTTTAAACGTGAATAAGGGCAACTATTTGGGCATGAAAGTTGAGCTCGCTGAAGTGAACTGGGTTACTTGTCTTGGAGATAGATCAATAGAGAAGCAGTGGCAGACATTTATGGGGATATTTCAGGAATACTCCATAATAAGTATATTCCTACGATAAGGTGGAGGACCCACCAGCGGTTTAGTAAGAAATTACGGAAAACATCACTCTTAAGGAAAAGTCAGATAATTGTGCAAAGATGAGTGGCAGTTCAGATGATTGGTCAGAATATAAAGAACAGCAGACAATGGCTAACGGGTTAATCAGGAGAAAGACATTCGAGTATAATAGAAAGCTAGCTAGAAATGTAAAAATGGATTGCAAGAGTTTCTCCGCGTATTTAAAAAGAAGAGTAAGTAAAAAGAGCGTTGGTCCTCTGGACAGTGAGAATGTGGAGTTAATAGGAGATAAAAAGGAAACAGCGGATGCAATGAACAAATATTTTGTTTCTGTCTTCACTATAGAGGATACAAGAAACATTCCAGTAGTAGCTGTAAATCAGGAGGTGGAAGGAAGAGAGTAACTTGGTGAAAATACAATTGCCAGGGAAGCTTTACTGAGCAAACTTACGGAGTTACGGGCTGAAAAGTCCCCGGGTCCTGATGGGCTTCATCCTAGAGTCTTAAAAGAGGTGGCTAATGAGGTAGTAGTCGTGTTGTTGTTAATTTTTCAAAGTTCACTAATTTTGGAAAGGTTCCATCAGACTGGAAAGTAATAAATATAACCCCTCTATTCAAGAAGAGGGGGATGCAGAAAGTAGGTAACTATAGGCCAGTTAGCTTGACATCTGTCCTGGGGAAGATGTTTGAATCGATCATTAAGGAGGCTTTCGCTGGGCACTTAGAAAAACTCAAGGTAATCGCGAATAGAAAACATTGTTTTGTGAAAGGGAAGTCATCTTTAACCAATTTATTGGAGTTCTTTGAAGGAGTAACATGCGATATGGGTAAAGGGGAGCCCTTTGACATACTGCGCTTGGATTTCCAGAATGCATTAGACAAGGTGCCACATAAAAGGTTATTGTGCAAAGTAGGAGCTCATGGTGTAGTGGGTAACATATTAGCTTGGATCAAAGTTTTATTGGCCGGTTGCCAAAAAGAGGGAGTATGCATGAATGGGTCCTTTTCAGATTGGCAGGATGTGACAAGTTGAGTCCATCATGGGTCTGTGCTGGGGCCTCAACATTTTACAATTTATATGAAAGACTTAGATGAGGGAAGCGATGGCATGTTAGCTAAATTTGCAGATGACTCAAAGATAGGTAGGAAAGTATGTTGTGAAGAGTACATAAGGAGGTTGTAGTCCAATATAGATAGGTTGAGTGAGTGGGGGAAAAAAATCTGACAGATGGAGTATAATGTGGGAAAATGTGAAGTTTTTCACTTTGGCAGGAGGACTGCAAAATTCCGAGGTGCTGAGGGATCTAGGTTCTGTAGTGCATGAGTCACAAACAGTTAGTAGGTAGGGACAGCAAGTAACAAAGAAGGCTAATGGAATGCTCTCCTTTATTACAAGAGGAATTGAAAATAAAAGTCAGCATGTGATGCTTCAGTTATACAGGGCATTGGTGAGACCACATCTCGAATACTGTCTGTAGTTTTGGTCTCCTTATTTAATGGAGGATGTGAATGCTTTGGAGGCGGTTCAGATGTGGTTTACTGGATTGATACTAGGAATGAGCAGGTTGTGTTCTGAGTAAAGGATGGACGGAAGGTCTTGTTTTCACTGGAATTTAGAATAGTGAGGGGAGATTTGACTGAAGTTTATAAGAACCTGAAAGGCCTTGATATGGTGAATGAGGAAAGGATGTTTCCTCTTGTGGGTGAGTCCAGTAATAGGGGGCACTGTTTCGAAATTAGGGGTCGCCGCTTTAGGACAGAGAGGAGGAGCACATTTTTCTCTAGAGGGTTGTGTGACTTTGGAATTCTCTGCCACAGAAGGTGGTGGAGACGGGGTCATTGAATATTTTTAAGGTGGAGATAGATAGATTCTTATCAGGCCAGGGAATGAAAGGTTATCAAGGTTATATGGGAGTGTGGAATTCGAAACACAAACCGATCAGCTATGATCTGATTGAATGGCAGTGCAGACTCGAGGGGCCGAATGGCCTACATCTGCTCCTAGTTCATATGCGTCTATTTTTTACTCAGCTTACATGTGAGGTGCTTTTGACTTACTTCTGTTATTGTAAAGTTAGTGGACGTGCTGTGGATGGTTTTCTGGAGGTTGCGTTGTGAGCTTCTGCAGACATTCATGGAGGACAGAGGATTTGCTAACCGAACTCTGGACGAGTTATGGGGACTGTAGTTACATGACCTACAAATGGAGCAGAGGCTAGAGAGGGGACACTCTGTAAAGTGGGAGGAGGAGGGGGCTCTGCCCTACCCACCCCGGGTTCTCCAAGAGCAAACAGAGCAGTGGTACTAATATCGAGCCCTGGGGAACACCACTGCATACTGACCTGGAGTCTGACCAACAACCTTTCACCATTTCTCTCTGTTTACTTTTCATTAGCCAATGCTGTATCCACAATATAACTGTCCCTTTAATCCATAGCGTTCAGTTTCCCTAACCTGTCTATTGAATGACATTTGATCAACCACCTTTTGAACGTCCATATATATAACTTCAATCACACCACCCTCATCAGCCCTCTCCATTGTTTTATCAAAGAACTCCATCAAGTTTACCTCACCACCACCTCTCTCCACTCCTCCACTGTTGTTAAATTATCAGACTGCTTATGCAACATCCAGTACTGGATGAGCAGACATTTCCTCCAATAAAATATTGGGAAGACTGAAACCATTGGGCTGGACTCTGTTGGGCTCCATGGAGCCACACATCGGGATTGCTGGTCCTGATCTTTCCAGCTGTGCAGAGGCTCGCGGCTCCCCGCCCCCCCCCCCAACCGCTCGGCAGCGGTACCCTCCTTTAAATCTTTCAATAAACTGAATGTATACATTTCAGTCCAATTCCCTGTGATCTTACTGACAGCCCGGGATCTTCCATGCAGCGGCTGACACTCACACACCTTCATAATAAAAGCAAAATACTGCAGATGCTGGAAATCTGAAATAAAATCCAGAAATGCTGGAACCACTCAGCAGGTCTGGCAGCATCTGTGGAAAGAGAGGCAGAGTTAACGTTTCGGGTCAGTGACCCTTCTTCTCACACACCGTCGCTTTCCCGTCCAGAGAAAGCCAACGCCACAGAGGTGGGGAAGGGGGGAAAGTAGGATTTTTAGAGTACTGATGGGGTGGGGGTGGTGGCTGGTGCTTGTGGCGGGCGTGGTCAACTCTGCATTAATAGTGTAGGGGAAGAAGGGGCAACCCCTACACTTTGGACAGTTGTTGGGTTGCGAGGGTACTCGGCAGTTTAAGTCTTTGGAGGGGATGGTGGGAAGGCAACTATACAATGTAAGTTTTTTGGGGGAAATGGGCAACATTTTATTTGCAGTGCACTGGCGGGGGTGTGTGTACGGGGTTAAACTTTGCACTTTTTGTGGCAGGTCTGGTTGCCCTTTAAAAATGGCACCAGTGTCTGGACAGAGACAGCTGACAACACTACTGTTGTCGCTGAGGCCGTCCCTGTTACGTGATTGGGGGTGGAGTGGGCGGCCCGTTCACTGTATTAAAATGAGACGTCGCCTGCTACATCACAGTGGCACAGCAGACACAGACTGCACATATGGGCCACCAATGTTTCGCACTCCGCTGGGGAGAATAAAATTCAGCCCCTTGCTTTTGCTTCCCGCTCCAATCTCCCTTCCCTAGCGAGCAATTCCTTCCTTCTTCCTGGTAACTGTCTGAGATTACTATAGTCTGTTCACAACCTTGGTGTCACATTGGACCACAAAATAGGCTTCTAACCTCACACTGGTGCCATCACCACAATCGCCTATTTCCATCTCTGTAACATCACCTGACTAAATCCCTGCCTCAGCTCATCTGCTGCTGAAACCCTCATTCAAGAAAAGAGGCGCTGCTGGATCTGGTACTTGGGAATGAGGTGGGCCAAGTGGATCAAATACCAGTAGGGAAGCACTTAAAGGACAGTGGTCATTACATCATAAGGTTTAGGCTGACTACATAAAAGCACAAAGGGTAAGAATAATTAACTGAGGGAAGGCCAACTTCAGCGGGGTAAGAATGCAGCTGGGGAAAATAAATTGGAGTCAACGATTGGCAGGAAAACAATAGATGAACAATGGGCTACCTTCAAAGAGGAGATAGTTTGGGTTCAGTCAAGGTATATTCCTTTGAAGGGGAAAGGTAGTGTAAACAAATCCAGAGCTCCCTGAATTACAAAAGAGGTGAGTGACGCAGAGATTAAGATGAAGAAGAAAAAGTGTGCTGATGACAGACGCCAGGTAGACAATCCTACTGAGAACCAGGCAGAGCGGAAGCATAAAAGCAAGTAAGAGAAGTAAAATAGAATATGAGAAGAGTCTGGCGGCTAGCATTAAATGGAGTTCCTAAGTTTTCTATAGACGTATAAACAGGTAGCAAAAGGAGGAGTTGCACCAATTAGGTGCCACACAGAGGATTTGCACATGCATGCAGAGGGCATAGTTGAGGTATTAAATAAATACGTTGCCTCTGTCTTTACCAAGTGTAACAAAAGTGATTCTTTTTTGGTAAAAAAAAAATTTCTAAAGGCACTTATGGTTCAGCTGAATAAATGTTGGACCGTTTTTTTATTAAAAATTGAACCACCAAGAGGTCAATGAGAGGGAGCTGGACTGGCAACAGAGTTACTGGTTATCACAAGGCTCGGGTTCGAGATGAAGCCAAAACCCTGGTAGCGGGCAGAAAAGTGATAAGTTCTCCTTTGATTAGACAAGCCCCGTTGTCGCAGAGAACACCTGGGATGGACAGAAAAACTGACAAGCTTTCTGGTTGTCGGTCAGTGTGTGTGGTTTTACCTTCTAGAAGGAGATAACGTCAAGTCTGAAGAAAAAGTCAAGAAAGCAGAGAAGACCACAACCCAGCTCATTTTCCAGAAATTCCAGAACAGACCTTGTGATGTCCGCGGAGTTGAGTCATCTTGTTTCCTGTTTGAAGAAAGCCTGCTAAAAATAATTCTCAATGCCGCCTGAAGAGAACTGTTGTCTGGTAGCCTGGATGTGTGAGCTCAGAAGTTAGACTGCATGCTGGTTTGGAACAACATAACTCATCTGCTGTTTCCTTCAAAATGGGCAACTAGTTAACCCAAATGCTTTTTGTTTGTAACAGAGCTCTGATCGAAAAATCTTTTTTTTTAGATCTTGTTTTCGGTTAACCAGTGTATATGTCTGTGTTTGAGTTTTAAGGGACTAAGGTAAAAAAAAAAAGTAACTTTAAAATTTGGTTCAGGTTAAAAGGGACTTTGAACTTTGGTTAAGGTGGGAAGGGGAAGTTAAAAATTAATTGTTGGATTTTTAAAAATTTGATCTGTGTGATATTGTTTTACTTCATTTCTAGTTGAGACATTTTTATTCGATCCTAAGATGCAGGCATCACTGGCTAGGCCAGCATTTATTACCCATCTCTCCATAACCCTTGAGAAGGTGGTGGTGAACTGCCTTCTTGAATCGCTGCAGTCCATGGGAGGTAGGTTCACTCACAATTGTGTTAGGGATGGACTTCCAGGATTTTGACCCAGCGACAGTGAAGGAATGGCGATATACTTCCAAGTCATAATGATGTATGACTTGGAGGGGAACTTGCAGGTGGTGATGTTCCCATGCATTTGATCCCCTTGTCCTAGATGGTAGAGGTCGCGGGTTTGGAAGGTGCTGTCTAAGGTGCCTTGGTGCATTGCTGCAGTGCATCTTGTGGACGGTGCACACTGCTGCCACTGTGCATCGGTGGTGGAGGGAGTCACTGTTTGTGGATGGTGTGCCAATCAAATAGGCTGCTTTGTCCTGGATGATGTCGAGCTTCTTGAGTGTTGTTGGAGCTGCAGCCATCCAGGCGAGTGCAGAGTATTCCATCACTCTCTTGACTTGTGCCTTATAGATGGTGGATAGGCTTTGGGGAGTCAGGAGGTGAGTTACTCGCTGCAGGATTCCTGGTCTTACACCTGCTTCATTTATGATAAACTGTTAATTGTTTAGTTCAGTAAAGTGTGTTCTATTCTGATGAGAATAGTGTATCTGATGGACTGTTTCAGCAAGTGGGAAAATGAGAAACAAATGTTGTGACCTGTGGAGAAGCTGGACTGAATTAACAGTGCACTCCTCTCGCCTCGGGTCACAACACAAGGAAGAAGGTACAACACAGGCAATGGTGAAAGAGCAGGTAATTCAGAAACAAGAAGGGTTTAAAATTGATAAAGTGGACATATTAGATAGGCTGTCTAGAGGTAAAGTGAATAAAGCACCAGGGCCAATGAGGTGCATCCAAGGATTATGAGGGAAGTGAAAGTGGAAATCGCAGAGGCACTGGCCATAAATTCTCAATCTTCCTTAGATTTGGGGTGATGCCGGACGACTGGAGAATTGCAAATATTACATCCTTGTTCAAAAATGGGCGTAAAGATAATCCCAAGAACTCCAGGCCAGTCAATTTAACTGCAGTGGTGGGGAAACTTCTAGTAATAATAATTCGGGACAAATTAATAGTCACATGGAAAAATTCGGGTTATGTAAGGAAAACAGCATGGATTCCTGAAGGGCAAATACTATTTAACTAACAGCCTGGAGATTTTGAGAAGGTAACAGAGAGGGTTGATGAGGGCAATGCTATTGATGTGGTGTATTGTATTTACAAAAGACATTTGATACTGTGCCACATAACAGACGTGAGAAAACTTATAGTTCATGAATGAAAAGGGACGGTAACAACATGGATACGGCTTTGGCTGAGTGGCAGGAAAGAAAGAATTGTAGTTTGTGAATGTTTCTTGGGGGCTGGAGGAAAGGCTGGAGGTCCCCAGGGATCAGTGTTGGCACCCTTTATTTTCCTGATATATATTACAAGAGCGACGTCTCAATTCATTCCATCTTTGCTGCCTCCGGAGAATCCTTGGCATCAGGTGGCAGGACCATATCTCCAACGTAGAAGTCCTCGAGGCGCCCAATATCCCCAACATATACACCCTACTGAGTCAGTAGCGCTTGAAATGGCTTGGCCATGTGAGCCACATGGAAGATGGTAGGATCCCCAATGACGCATTGTACAGCGAGCTTGTCACTGGTATCAGACCCACCGGTCATCAGTGTCGCTGCTTTAAAGACATCTGCAAACGCGAAATGAAGTCCTGTGACATTGACCACAAATTGTGGGAGTCAATTGCCAGTGATCTCTAGTGCCAGCAGATAGCCATAAAGGCGGGTCTGAAGAATGGTAAGTCGAAGAGACTTAACAGTTGGCAGGAAAAAAGACAGAAGCACAAGGAGAGAGCCAACCATGAAATAGCCTCGACAACCAATTTTATCTGCAGCGCCTGTGGAAGAGCCAATTCACTCTAGAATTGGCCTTTATAGCCACTCCAGGTGCGGCTCCACAAACCACTGACCACCTCCAGGTGCTTACACATTTTCTCCCGAGACAAGGAGGCCAAAGAAGGTAACTAACCAAGACCATGGTGTTCAGGGCACAATTTCAGAGTTTGCAGATGATACGAAACGTGGAAGCATTGTGAACTGTGAGGAGGATGGTGTTGAATTTCAAAAGTACTTAGACAACTTGGTGGAATGGGCAGGCAGGTGGCAGATGAATTTCAATGCAGAGAAATATGAAGTGATTCATTTTGGTAGGAAGAATATTTAGATAATGTAAAATAAAGGGCACCATTCTAAAGGAGCAGAGATACCGAGGTGCATATGTGCATAAGTCATTGATGTTGGCAGGAGAGGTTGAGAGAGCATTTAATATAGCATACAGTATCCTGGGCTTTATTAACAGGGACATTCAGTACAAGAGCAAGGAAGTTATGTTGAACTTATATAAAACACTGATTCAGCCTCAGCTGAAGTATTCTGTCCAATTCTGGGCACCACACTTTAGGAAGATTGTGAGGGCATTGGAGAGAGTACAGAAAAGATCCATGAGAATGCTTCCAGGGATGAGAAATTTCAGTTATGAAGATAGACAGGAGAAGTTAGGATCATTTTCCTTGGAGAAGAGAAGACTGAGAGGTGAGTTGATTTGATAGAGTTGTTCAAAACCATGAGGGGTCTGGACTGAGGAGATAGAGAGAAACTGTTTCCACTCGTGAAAAGAATCGAGAACGAGAGGGCAAAGATTGAAATGAATGGGTAAGAGAGGCAGAAGTGACATGAGGCAATACTTTTTCACGCAAGGAATGGCTAAGGACTGGAATGTACTGCCTGAGAATGTGATGGAGACAGGTTCAATTGAAGCATTCAAAATGCAATTAGACTGTTATCTGAAAAGGAAGAATGTGCAGGGTTATGGGGAGAAGGCGGGGAATGGCACGAGGTTAATTGCTCTTTCGGAGAGCCGATGTGTACATGATACACTGAATAGCCTCTTTCTGTGCTGTAACAATTATGTGATTCCCTGATTCATGCCTTTGTTACCTCTGTGCATAACTATTTCAACTCACTCCTGGCTGATCTCCCACATTCTACTCTCTGTAAACTTGAGGTCATCCAAAACTCTGCTGCCCATGTCCTAGCTCACACCAAGTTTTCTTCCTCGATCACTGACCGACATTGGCTCCCAGTCAAGCAATGTCTTGATTTTAAAATTCTCATCCTCGTTTTCAATACCTCCATCGAACAAAGAACAAAGAAAATTACAGCACAGGAACAGGCCCTTCGGCCCTCCAAGCCTGCGCCGATCCAGATCCTCTATCTAAACATGTCACCTATTTTCTAAGGGTCTGCATCTCTTTACTTCCTGCCCATTCATGTATCTGTCTAGATACATCTTAAAAGACGCTATCGTGCCCGCGTCTACCAGCTCCGCTGGCAACATGTTCCAGGCACCCACCACCCTCTGCGTAAAGAACTTTCCACGCATATCCCCCCTAAACCTTTCCCCTCTCACTTTGAAGTCGTGACCCCTAGTAATTGAATCCCCCACTCTGGGAAAAAGCTTCTTGCTATCCACCCTGTCTATACCTCTCATGATTTTGTTCACCTCAATCAGGTCCCCCCTCAACCTTCGTCTTTCTAATGAAAATAATCCTAATCTGCTCAACCTCTCTTCATAGCTAGCGCCCTCCATACCAGGCAAAATCCTGGTGAACCTCCTCTGCACCCTCTCCAAAGCTTCCACATCCTTTTGGTAATTTGGCGACCAGAACTGCACGCAGTATTCCAAATGTGGCCGAACCAAAGTCTTATACAACTGTAACATGACCTGCCAACCCTTGTACTCAATACCCCGTCCGATGAAGGAAAGCGTGCCCTATGCCTTCTTGACCACTCTATTGACCTGCGTTGCCACCTTCAGGGAACAATGGAAATGAACACCCAAATCTCTCTGTACATCAATTTTCCCCAGGACTTTTCCATTTACTGTATAGTTCACTCTTGAATTGGATCTTCCAAAATGCATCACCTCGCATTTGCCCTGATTGAACTCCATCTGCCATTTCTCTGCCCAACTCTCCAATCTATCTATATTCTGCTGTATTCTCTGACAGTCCCCTTCACTATCTGCTACTCCACCAATCTTAGTGTCGTCTGCAAACTTGCTAATCAGTCCACCTATACTTTCCTCCAAATCATTAATGTATATCACAAACAACAGTGGTCCCAGCACGGATCCCTGTGGAACACCACTGGTCACACGTCTCCATTTTGAGAAACTCCCTTCCACTGCTACTCTCTGTCTCCTGTTGCCCAGCCAGTTCTTTATCCATCTAGCTAGTACACCCTGGACCCCATGCGACTTCACTTTCTCCATCAGCCTGCCATGGGGAACCTTATCAAACGCCTTACTGAAGTCCATGTATATGACATCGACAGCCCTTCCCTCATCAATCAACTTTGACACTTCCTCAAAAAATTCTATTAAGTTGGTAAGACATGACCTTCCCTGCACAAAACCATGTTGCCTATCACTGATAAGCCCATTTTCTTCCAAATGGGAATAGATCCTATCCCTCAGTATCTTCTCCAGCAGCTTCCCTACCACTTACGTCAGGCTCATCGCTCTATAATTACCTGGATTTTCCCTGCTACCCTTCTTAAACAAGTGGACAACATTAGCAATTCTCCAGTCCTCCGGGACCTCACCCGTTTTTAAGGATGCTGCAAAGATATCTGTTAAGGCCCCAGCTATTTCCTCTCTCGCTTCCCTCAGTAACCTGGGATAGATCTCATCCGGATCTGGGGACTTGTCCACCTTAATGCCTTTTGGAATACCCAACACTTCCTCCCTCTTTATGCCGACTTGACCTAGGGTAATCAAACATCTGTCCCTAACCTGAACCTCCGTCATGTTACTCTCCTCGGTGAATACTGATGCAAAGTACTCGTTTAGAATCTCACCCATTTTCTCTGAATCCACGCATAACATTCCTCCTTTGTCCTTGAGTTGGCCAATCCTTTCTCTAGTTACCCTCTTGCTCCTTATATATGCTCCCTATCTCTGTAATATCCTGCAGCTCCACAATCCGCCAAGATATCTGTGCATCTCTAATTCTGACCTCTTGTGCATCCCTGATTTTCATCACTCCACCACTAATATCTGCACCTTTAGCTAATGAGGCTCCAAGTTCTAGAATACCCTCCCTTCACCTCTCCGCTTCTCCACCTGGCTTTCATCCTTTAACACGCCCGTTAAAACCTACTTCTTTGACCAAGCTTTAAACTAGTATCTCATTTTCGTGAAGCACCTTGGGACATTTCATTATGTTAAAGGCGCTGTATAAATATAAATTGTTGTTGAAGTTTGCCAAACATGATTTGTTATTACCAGACCCCTGCTGCTTCTTGTTTGTTATCGTATGTTTTTCAAAGAAACGAATATATTTCTCCTGGGTTGTGACCCCATGAAATTTCTCCAGTAGTGATGCGTGTCTGATTGCTCAGTAATTACAGGGTTTACTCTATCTCTCCTTTTCTAAACAGTGTGTAACAATTACAGTGCTCTAGTCCTCTGTTATCGCTCCCATATCCAAGGAGGATTGAAAGATTCTGGCCAGTGCCTTTACTATTTTCACCATTCCTTCCCTCAGTAACCCTCATGCATCCTTGGAAAGCAGGAGGTCCATGATCCCACCATCTGCAGCTTGTACATCATCCCAGACAGCAGGATGCGGGGGGAGGTGGGAGTTAAGAAGGGGCATAAGGCAGGAACATAGCATCATCCTGAATGCTCTCGGTGATGCCGGTTGCCACGGGCTCTGTCACAGCCGGTCCCATGATGTGAAGAACCATCTCCTCCCTCAAGCTCAGGGGATGAAGGTATGCCTGGCACTCGCCGTTTCACTTGCTGCTCCCTGTGATTATGGGTCACCTTGTCCTGTAAGAAAGAAGGCAGAATATTAATGATTGTGTTACACTGTGTTTTGATGATATGCCTGCCATAGCTGAATAGCTGGAGGTAATTGGAAGCAGTGAGAGGTGGGTGTGAGGCTGCTATCAGTACAAGGTGTGTAAGGGTGTGGTGGAGTATGTGAATGTTAGGTGTGAGTCCTGAGTGTTAGGGACTGCTGATGGGTGCGTGATGGGGGTGTGGTGCATTGAGCAGTGTGAGAGGTTGGTGATGTTGGGGGTAGGAGATGTCATTTGGAGATTAATTCAATGACATTGACCACCCGTATGAGCTCATTAAACTTCTTCTGGCTCTGCTGCCAGATTCTCGTGGCGAGAATTCTTGCATTAACCTTCCTGGCCACCTTCACGGATTCGCTTCCGAGGAAGTTCCTTGAGAGTCTCCACCCCACCACACGGAAACAGAGCCTCTCTCCTCCTGTCACCCTTCGTAACTAAGACATCCATCCCCACATCCGTGAACCGCAGAACACTCTGTTGCAGTGTGCTATTTACCTTGTCTCCAATTGCAGAATTCACAGTGAGCAGCAGCAGCCTCCAGTGAATCAGTGCATCACCTCTTTAAGAGGGACAGACTGCGTTTAAAAGCTGAACCTGGCTGAAACATGTGTCAGCCTCACACACCTTGAGGGCCCTGTTAAGCATCCAGACAGACAGCAGCACGGGTCACCCGGGGTGGCACGTAGAATTCATGGAAATGAGGAGGCAGCAGGAAGTGTGTTTGTCACCTGCCTCAACAGGAACGGGCACGGGCAGATCATGATCCCTCTGCCCAAAAACACGACGTACTCTCTATTTCTATTTGCTGTTCTCTCTTTCACACTTTCTCATAATTTTGAATTTTATATCAAATCTCCCCTTACCTATCACTGCTCTAATGAGAACAATCCCAGCTTTTCGAATCTATCCACGTAACTGTATTCACAGATCCCTGGTACCATTCTCGTAATTCACCTCTGTATCTTCACTACGTCCTTGACATCCTTACCAATGTGTGGTGATCAGAATTGGACACAATTCTCCATCTGGGACCTAACCAATGATGTATAAATATCAGCATTTCCTCCTGAGTTTTATTACTCTGTGTTTCTCTCTCTAACACCAAGGACACTGCATGCTACTAACTAAGATCTGTGTGTTTACACCCTAGGTCTCTCTAATCATGCACTCACTCTATAATGGTACCATTTATTTTATATTTTTTTCTTCTCATACTTCCTACCCAAATGTCTCACTTCACATTTCAATGTGTTAAATTCCATCTGCCATGTTCCTGCCCATTTCATCAGACAGTCTCTGTCCTCCTGAAGTCTGTTACTGTCCTTCTCACTGTTTATTAACATTTCTGAGTTTCCTTCCATCTGAAAACTTGGACATTACCCCCTCTGTACACAAGCCCACTGCATTAGCATGCAACACCAGGGATCCCAACAGTCACCCTGGGGAACCCCACTGTGTACTTCCCTCCAGCTGAAAAACAGCCATTATTCCCTACTCCCTGTTACCTGTCACCTAGCTAATTTCTTGCATGCTGGGATTGAAAAAGAAAAAAAAGGACTTCCATTTATGTAGCGCCTTTCATGACAACTGCATGTTCCAAAGCGATTTACAATCAACGTATACTGATAATGCCGACTCACTCTTGTACTGTCAGAAACAGAGCAGCCAATTTTCGCACAGCAAGATCCCACAAGCAGCAATGTGATCATGACCAGATCTGTTTTTATGATGTTGCTTGATGGATAAATATTGTCCAGGCCACAGGGAATAATTCCCCTGATCTGCTTCTAAATAATCCCATAGGATCATTAGCATCCACCTGAGAGGGCAGATGGGGCCTTGGTTTAACGTTTCATTCGAAAGACTGCTCATCTGATAGCGAAATACACCCTCAGGACTGTCGCTACACTGTCAGCCTTGATTCTTGTGAAAAAGTCATTTCATGACACTTGATCCTGGAAGCTTGTGACTGAAAGGGGAGAGAGCTACAAACTGAGCCCTGGCTGACTTTGGCCCTTTAATCCCATGTGTTTCTAATTGGGTCACACGGCTGTTATATAGTACTTTATCAAACACCTTTTGAAACGATAGGAAAATTGTAAAAGTACAGGCAGGAAAAGTCATAGAAACGTATAATAGCATTGCATGGAAGGGGGTCATTTGGTCTATGAAGTCTGTGCTGGCTCTTTTGATGAGTTTCCAGTGAGTTCCACACCCTGGATCTTTCCCAGATCCTTGAACTTTTCCCCTTAATATCTAACCAAATCACTTTTTGAATCTACTTTTGAATCTGTATCCTTCAGCCTATCATACAATAATTTGCAAATCCGAAACAAAAATTGCATTACAATAATCCCCATGTCAACTCTGCTTCTTTTTTCCAATCACCATAAATCTATGTCCTCTGGTTAATGGCCCCTCATACATTAGAAACATTATATAATTTACATAAACCCTTCATGTTGTTATATATCCCTATCTGATCACCTTGTAAATGTCCCTGCTCCAATGAAAACAATCCCAGCTACATAACTGTAATCCCTCATCCCTGGAAAAGTTCCAGTAAAACTCTTCTGTCCCCTCTCCAAGGTTTCATGTCCTTCCTAAAGTGTGGTTTCCAGTATTGGACACAATACTTCAGATGGAGCCGGACTAGTCTTTTCTATAGGGTTAACACAATATCCTGGCCAGTCTACTCTGTGTCTCTATTAATCAAGCTTAGGAATCTATTTGCTTTGTGAACTGTTTGTTAACCTGTCCAGTTACTTTCAAAGATTGCATAAAAACACCTCAGGTCTCTCTGTTACTCTCAATAGCTTTAAAGTTGTGCCATTCAGCTTGTATTATCCCTGGTCATTCATCTGCATGCAGCTCACCATCACCTTCTCAAGGGCAATTATGGATGGGCAATAAATGCTGGCCTAGTCAACGACACCCACATCCCATGAACGGATAATATATATCAAATCTTCCGACAATGTATCACCTCACACATCTGCCATGCCAATTAAATATTAGGAATACTGCCACCGTTGTTTTCAAACCCCACGTCAAAAGTTTCCTAGCTACAGACTGGATCTCTCTCTTTGGCAACTGTCTGAAACTAAAGCAAACTGTTCACAACCTGGTTTCATAGTTGACGCTGCGACGAGCTTCCTGCTAAATATTACAAAAACAGCCTACTTACACTTCCGTATCATCACCCAACTTTGCCCCTCTTTCAGCTCTTCTGCTGATGAAACACTCCCCCTTGCCTGTGTTACCTGTAGACTCGACTAGTCCAACACACTCCTGGCTGGTCTCCCACATTGTACCCTCCATAACCCTGAGGTGATCCAATGCACTGCTGACCATGTCTTAACTCACACCAAGTCCTGTTCACCCATTACCCCCTGTACTCACTGACCTACATTGGCTCCTGGTCAGCAACACTTCAATTTTAAAACTCTCAGCCTTCTTTTCAAATCCTTCATTATCTCACTCCTCCTTATCTGTGTAATCTCCTCCAGCCCGACAACCCTCCGAGATATCTGCACTCATCTATTTCTGGCCTCTTGAGCATCTACGAGTTTAATTGCTCTACCATTGGTGGTCCTGCCTTCAGCTGCCGCGGCCCTACGCTCTGGAAGAGTAGAGCAGAACTTCCAGGGAGGAATTCCTGGAAGATAAATGTCAGTGAATTAAACACTAAAATAAAAGCAAAATATTGCGGATGCTGAACACTGGAAATACTCAGCAGGTCTGGCGGCATCTGTGCAGAGAGAAACAGAGTTAATATTTCAGATCTATGCCCCTTCATCAGAACTGGTAAACGTTAGAAATGTAACAGTCTTTGAGCAAGTGAAAGAGGGGAAGGGGGAAGAAGAACAAGAAGGAAGGACTGTGATGAGACAGAGAGGGGATAGATTAAATTACAGACTGTAATTTCATTGCAGCAGCTTTTTCGGGAGCAGAGTGTGAGCGAGTGAGCAGCTGGGAAGGTCAGTTTGAAAGTAAATTTAATTTCCTTTTGTTTTTCGGCGGAGGCCAGGGGGCTGCTGGGTAAGTAAAACACTATATATTTGGGCGGTTTCTGAACCCGAGACACCACACTTGTCGTGTATCCCACCCGCCCTCCTCCTCTAACCAAAAAAAAAGGACTCGGTGGGGTGTTTATAAGGTAAGGCTTTTTCGATTTCTCTGGTTTTATTGTGATTGGTAAAAACTTTTCGTTCCTTTTTCATTTAACTAAGTTAAGCTTAAGATTAAAAATGGCAGGAGATCTCAGACCCGTGTCATGCTCCTCTTGCTCAATGTGGGAGCTCAGGGACATGGCTGATGTCCCTGACTCCTTCACGTGCAGGAAGTGTGTCCAGCTGCAGCTCTTGTTAGACCGCATGACGGCTCTCGAGCTGCGGATGGACTCACTTTGGAGCATGCGCGATGCTGAGGAGGTCGTGGAAAGCACGTTTAGTGAATTGGTCACACCACAGATTAGGATTGCTGAGGGAGAAAGGGAATGGGTGACCAAAAGGCAGAGAAAGAGCAGAAAGGCAGCGCAGGAGTCCCCTGCGGTCATCTCCCTCCAAAACAAGTATACCGTTTTGGATACTGTTGAGGGAGATGGCTCACCTGGGGAAGGCAGCAGTAGCCAGGTCCATGGCACCGTGGCTGGCTCTGCTGTTCAGAAGGGAGTGAAAAAGAGTGGAAGGGCTATAGTCATAGGGGACTCGATTGTAAGGGGAGTAGATAGGCGGTTCTGTGGTCGAAAACGAGGCTCCCGAATGGTATGTTGCCTCCCAGGTGCACGGGTCAGGGATGTCTCAGATCGGCTGCAGAACATTCCAAAGGGGGAGGGTGAACAGCCAGTTGTCATTGTGCACATAGGCACTAATGATATAGGTAAAAAACGGGATGAGGTCCTACAAGCAGAGTTTAGGGAGTTAGGAGCCAAGTTAAAAAGTAGGACCTCAGAGGCAGTAATCTCAGGATTACTACCAGTGCCACGTGATAGTCAGAGTAAAAATGAAAGAATAGTCAGGATGAATGCGTGGCTTGAGAGATGGTGCAGGAAGGAGGGGTTCAGATTTTTGGGACATTGGGACCGGTTCTGGGGGAGGTGGGACTATTACAAATTGGACGGTCTACACCTGGGCCGGACTGGAACCAATGTCCTTGGAGGTGCTTTTGCTAACGCTGTTGGGGAGGGTTTAAACTAATGTGGCAGGGGGATGGGAACCAATTGAGGTCAGTTGACAGTGAGGAGGTAGTAACAAAAGCCTGTAAGAAACTAGATAATGAAGTCAGTGTGACTAAGGGGAAGAGCAGGCAGGGAGCAGATGATGAATATAAAGGGACTGGTGGTCTGAGGTGCATTTGTTTTAATGCAAGAAGTGTAGTTGGTAAGGCAGATGAACTTAGGGCTTGGATTGGTACCTGGGAGTATGATGTTATTGCTATTACTGAGACTTGGTTGAGGGAAGGGCATGATTGGCAACTAAATATCCCAGGATATCGATGCTTCAGGCGGGATAGAGAGGGAGGTAAAAGGGGTGGAGGAGTTGCATTACTGGTCAAAGAGGATATCACAGCTGTGCTGAAGGAGGGCACTATGGAGGACTCGAGCGCTGAGGCAATATGGACAGAACTCAGAAATAGGAAGGGTGCGGTAACAATGATGGGGCTGTACTACAGGCCTCCCAACAGCGAGCGTGAGATAGAGGTACAAATATGTAAACAGATTATGGAAAGATGTAGGAGCAACAGGGTGGTGGTGATAGGAGATTTTAATTTTCCCAACATTGACTGGGATTCGCTTAATGTTAGAGGTCCAGATGGAGCAGAATTTGTAAGGAGCATCCAGGAGGGTTTTCTAGAGCAGTATGTAAATAGTCCAACTCGGGAAGGGGCCATACTGGACCTGGTGTTGGGGAATGAGCCCGGCCAGGTTGTTGAAGTTTCAGTAGGGGACTACTTTGGGAATAGTGATCACAATTCCGTAAGCTTTAAAATACTCATGGACAAAGACGAGAGTGGCCCTAAAGGAAGAGTGCTAAATTGGGGGAAGGCCAACTATACCAAAATTCGGCAGGAGCTGGGAAATGTAGATTGGGAGCAGCTGTTTGAAGGTAAATCCACATGTGATATGTGGGAGGCTTTTAAAGAGAGGTTGATTAGCGTGCAGGAGAGACATGTTCCTGTGAAAATGAGGGATAGAAATGGCAAGATTAGGGAACCATGGATGACAGGTGAAATTGTGAGACTAGCTAAGAGGAAAAAGGAAGCATACATAAGGCCTAGGCGGCTGATGAAAGACGAAGCTTTGAAAGAATATCGGGAATGTAGGACCAATATGAAACGAGGAATTAAGAGGGCTAAAAGGGGTCATGAAATATCTTTAGCAAACAGGGTTAAGGAAAATCCCAAAGCCTTTTATTCATATATAAGGAGAAAGAGGGTATCTGGAGAAAGGATTGGCCCACTAAAGGACAAAGGAGGAATGTTATGCTTGGACTCAGAGAAAATGGGTGAGATTCTAAACGAGTACTTTGCATCGGTATTCACCGAAGAGAGGGACATGACGGATGTTGAGGTTAGGAACAGATGTTTGATTACTCTAGGTCAAGTCGGCATAAGGAGGGAGGAAGTGTTGGGTATTCTAAAGGGCATTAAGGTGGACAAGTCCCCAGGTCCGGATGGGATCTATCCCAGGTTACTGAGGGAAGCGAGAGAGGAAATAGCTGGGGCCTTAACAGATATCTTTGCAGCATCCTTAAACACGGGTGAGGTCCCAGAGGACTGGAGAATTGCTAATGTTGTCCCCTTGTTTATGAAGGGTAGCAGGGATAATCCAGGTAAGTATAGTCCGGTGAGCCTGACGTCAGTGGTAGGGAAGCTGCTGGAGAAGATACTGAGGGATAGGATCTATTCCCATTAGGAAGAAAATGGGCTCATCAGTGATAGGCAACATGGTTTTGTGCAGGGAAGGTCATGTCTTACCAACTTAATAGAATTCTTTGAGGAAGTGACAAAGTTGATTGATGACGGAAGGGCTGTCGATGTCATATACATGGACTTCAGTAAGGCGTTTGATAAGGTTCCCCATGGCAGGCTGATGGAGAAAGTGAAGGCGCTTGGGGTCCAAGGTGTACTAGCTAGATGGATAAAGAACTGGCTGGGCAACAGGAGGCAGAGAGTAGCAGTAGAAGGGAGTTTCTCAAAATGGAGACGTGTGACCAGTGGTGTTCCACAGGGATCCGTGCTGGGACCACTGTTGTTTGTGATATACATTAATGATTTGGAGGAAAGTATAGGTGGACTGATTAGCAAATTTGCAGACGACACTAAGATTGGTGGAGTAGCAGATAGTGAAGGGGACTGTCAGAGAATACAGCAGAATATAGATAGATTGGAGAGTTGGGCAGAGAAATGGCAGATGGAGTTCAATCAGGGCAAATGCGAGGTGATGCATTTTGGAAGATCCAATTCAAGAGTGAACTATACAGGAAATGGAAAAGTCCTGGGGAAAATTGATGTCCAGAGAGATTTGGGTGTTCAGGTCCACTGTTCCCTGAAGGTGGCAACGCAGGTAAATAGAGTGGTCAAGAAGGCAGACGGCATGCTTTCCTTCATTGGACGGGGTATTGAGTACAAGAGTTGGCAGGTCATGTTACAGTTGTATAGGACTTTGGTTCGGCCACATTTGGAATACTGCGTACAGTTCTGGTCGCCACATTATCAAAAGGATGTGGATGCTTTGGAGAGGGTGCAGAGGAGGTTCACCAGGATGTTGCCTGGTATGGAGGGCGCTAGCTATGAAGAGAGGTTGAGTAGATTAGGATTATTTTCATTACAAAGACGGAGGTTGAGGGGGGACCTGATTGAGGTGTACAAAATCATGAGAGGTATAGACAGGGTGGATAGCAAGAAGCTTTTTCCCAGAGTGGGGGTTTCAATTACTGGAGGACACGAGTTCAAAGTGAAAGGGGAAAAGTTTAGGGGGGATATGCGTGGAAAGTTCTTTACGCAGAGGGTGGTGGGCACCTGGAACGCATTGCCAGCGGAGGTGGTAGATGCGGGCACGATGGAGTCTTTTAAGATGTATCTAGACAGATACATGAATGGGCAGGAAGAAAAGAGATACAGAACCTTAGAAAATAGGCGACATGTTTAGAGAGAGGCTCTGGATCGGCGCAGGCTTGAGGGCCGAAGGGCCTGTTCCTGTGCTGTAATTATCTTTGTTGTTTGTTCTTATATATATGCACACAAACACACCACAGCCCAGACACTGAGACTTATATATATGCACACACACACACACACATACACACACACACCACAGCCCAGACACAGAGACTTATTTCTATGCACACACACACACACACACACACCACAT